>NC_141306.1:9183227-9270727 GCF_037954325.1 Fistularia commersonii | reverse complement strand
CTCGTCGTTGCATGTTTATTCGTGTATAAATGATACATTTATGTATTTTGAAGAATTTTCCGCTAAACATGCAACTCAACCATTTCGATCGATTCAGCTGTAATAGCGCGGTAAATACTCATTTATAATTCAAGATATGCACTCGCCTCCTTTTCACCGCCGTCCGTCCGTCCGTCACCGAACTCTCCCTCAGCCGGCTCCTGTCCTTCTCTCTCGCCAGGATGAATTTCATCCCTTCATCGAGGCCCTCCTCCCCCATGTCCGTGCCTTCTCGTACACCTGGTTCAACCTGCAGGCGCGCAAGCGCAAGTACTTCAAGAAGCACGAGAAGAGGATGACCAAGGACGAGGAGCGCGCGGTGAAGGACGAGCTGCTGGGGGAGAAGCCGGAGATCAAGCAGAAGTGGGCCTCGCGCCTGCTGGCCAAGCTGCGCAAGGACATCCGGCCGGAGTTCCGCGAGGACTTTGTGCTCACCATCACGGGGAAGAAGCCGCCCTGCTGCGTGCTGTCCAACCCCGACCAGAAGGGCAAGATCCGCCGCATCGACTGCCTCCGTCAGGCCGACAAGGTGTGGCGCCTGGACCTGGTGATGGTCATCCTGTTCAAGGGCAGCCCGCTGGAGAGCACGGACGGCGAGCGGCTGGTCAAGTCGCCCCAGTGCTCCAACCACGGCCTGTGTGTGCAGCCGCACCACATCGGAGTGACGGTGAAGGAGCTGGACCTCTACCTGGCCTACTTTGTCCACACACCAGGTATGTGGGCGGATCGGCAAACACACACACAAACACACACACACACACGCTGATATTTTGACTCCATGCGGTCGTGTAAACTTCAGGCTATGGCTGCACATATAGACAGACACACACACACACACACACACACACACACAGGGGTGTGCTGAGCTGCAGCCGGGGATTCACATGGGGGATATCCAGAGCCCTTTGGCTTGGGATGACCCGGGCGGCCTCCATATTTTGGAAAAACAAATAAATAAAAACACACTTTTCATCTGATCGGCGGTAGAGTCGCCCGGTGTTTACCTCGAGACGCGTTCGCATCCGCACATTTGTTCAAGTATTTGCGTGCAAATTTGCCTAAATCCGAAAGTGCATGTCTGTAAACACCAGCATCTGCGGACCTGTTTGTCTGTGTGTGTGTGTGTGTGTGTGTGTGTGTGTCGGGGGGGGCAGTATGTGTCTGTAATCCATGTGTATGTTGTTGTGAGTTTGGTGTGTGTCAGTAGCTGTGCGGTCTGTGGTTTTTTTTTTTTCTTTTGTGTGTGTGTGTGTGTGTGTGTGTGGTGGTCTGGAGAGCGCAGTGACAGCTGGCCCCGTCCCAGGTAGTTTTTAGGAGGCAGGCAGTTTGTTAGTCAGCCCTGTCTGCAGTGTCCTAAACCTTCTTTTTTTACGGGTTCCACTCGACCGTCCAACACACACACACACACACACACACACACAAAACAAAACACACAGCCGCTCTCCTGCACACACAATGCGGCCCCTCACTGCCCGGTCTGTTGTGCGTGTGTTTGCACCGACCACACACTCCGGCTCAGACTTCTGTTTGTCTCGGAGACTCTTCATCACTCCCCCTCATCCGGCTCTTGGCTTCGCCCGGAAAAGTCAGAATGTGAAAACATTTATTCATAATTTAAAAAAAATTTGAGCCGTTAATTAAAATCTTAAAATAGAAATTTGCCAGTTGGGCATTTTTCTATTTTAAGATAAAATACAAGCACTAAATATCCATTTCATTTGATTTAATTACACAATAAACATTTTTCATGGCTTTATTTTAACGCCTCATACATTTTAAATCATGCTGTTTATATTTAGTTTTGCAGGTGTTATTTATCAAATTTGAATACATGTATTAAAAAAAAAAAAAAAAAAAAGAAAAAGTAACACCCAGTGTGGGGTGGGTTTTGTGGATTCCGCGGGTCCGGGTGACGGGCGCGCTCCGCGTCAGCTTCACGTCAAACATCCTCTTCGGTTACGGCAGATGTTAAAGTAATCAGAGTACTCCAGCTGGACGGCGGTACTTCAAATCCGCCCGGATACACGATGAGCGCGGCGCTCTGCTACGAGTCTGGTTACTCTGCGTATTTCCATTTGCAGGGGAGCTGTAAACACTGAGTGTGTCAACACACACACACACACACACACACACACACACACACAGTCGGGATGTACTTACAGGCCCTTTTCCTGCCCCTTCACTGTCACCATGCGCTCTCTTACCACAGACCGGGTTACAGTTCCAGGGCCCGGATCCTCCTCCTCCCCTCGGCGGGGGGAGGTGAGGCGCTCCCCTGTCACGGGCCACCCCATGCCGCGGCTCCTTTCAGCCCGGGGTGTAACGCCGCTTGAGTAAGCGGGGGCCTCCGCGAGCGCCTCTTCCTGTTCCACAATGCACCGTGGTGAAACCGCAGCTCAGATTAGCTCCCCGGCGCAGAGCGGTGCCCCTCGGAGCAAAGCCTTTATTTACCCGCTGCCAGGATTCGCCAGCCGCTCGCCCCCCTACACACACACTTCTTCGCTGCGTGTGTGTTCATTCTAATCTTTTCCAAACTTTTTACACACACACACACACACATGTTTTATCTGTAATAAAAAAAAAAAAAAAAAAACGTGTGACTTTTCAGCTTTTCCCGCTCATTTTGTTCCCGCCGCCACCTTGGAAAGAGTGCGTCCGTCTGGAGTAAAAATAAAACACCCGTCTTTTGTAAACCTGTTTTTGTATTTTCCTAGCCTGGGGTGAGGCAGAGTTCAGAGGAGACAGGCAGGCAGGCAGGCAGGCAGACGGTGGCTCTGTGCTAACCTTCGGGGTGGCAGCGTTACAGTTTTATTCTTAGCTCCCCCATTCCGGGGGTGTCTGTGTCTTGCGGAAGCTATCAGTTGCCAGGCCTGATGATTGGATTGCGGCCGTCTCACCCCCCGTCAACCCTCTCCTCGTCCCTGCCGCGGCGTTTCAGTTCTCTTGTCCTGCTGATGTCACTGTCGCCAGCTGCAGGGGAGGCTCCGCTTTCAAGCGGTGTGATTGACAGAACAGGAGATGCCACACACACACACACACACACACACAGTACTGTATGCGCCCTTGTTTTTGTCCAATTTAAGACTTCCAGAAGATCTGTCCGGTCCGGCCCGATAAAAGTTAGCCAGAGCTGAGTTGCAGCTGCAGCTGCAGGGGAGCGAGGTCCCATGACCGGGGGACCCAGATGATTTTATTTGAAGAACACCTGGGATGGTCGCGGACTGATCCGCGTCCATCGGCGAAAGGATCCTCGCCGTGATGGAAATAAGTGTTCAGGGATGTGCAGGAAGTGAGGGAGATGAGGTGGTGTTGAGCGGGAGGACGAGGAGGGGGTTATATTTTATCACGTCTGTGGAAACAAAAAGTCCGGGCCCTCCTCGAAGCCTGGAAACCACGTATCGGGGCGTGTGCGTGCGTGTTTTCTGAGCGTCGTGCTTCGTACGTGTCAGTCTGGCGAGCGCGCGCGGCTCCAGCATTAGTCATGTTTGGAGTCGGCGCCGCCTCATACGGCTCTCATTACCCACCGGCGTTATGATAAAAAGATGTTTCTGAGAGCGCAGCCCTTCGTATCTCGTCTTCACGCTGGAGGCAGACACACCAGAGAGGGGCCTGAGCCAGGTCCCAAAGCCAACTCTGTGTGTGTGTGTGTGTGCGTGTGTGTGCGTGTGTGTGTGTGAGATCATGCACGGCCTGGACAGCAACACAACTGAAAGACGCTCATTTGCCCATCGTCCAAATCCGAAACCTCCATCATTACAAATGGTCAAGAGAGTATCTTTAAATAGGGAGGGGGCAAAACTAGGGGGGAGGTGTGTGTTATGTGGGCGACTTAACACACTCGCGCCACGTTAATCCATCAGACGCGTCTTATCTGTGCCGCACCAATATCCTGAGCGGGAAAAAGGGGGGGCATAATGATATCTGATGCGGGCGAGAAATTAAACAAGAAAGAATGGGAACAACAGTAATAATAATATAAATAATAATATCACTACTACCACGAAAAATACTACTAATAATAATAACTTCTAATGATTATAATAATAACAACAACCATACTACCACTACCACTACTACTAAATATTTTTTTCATGACACTTACCGTAATACTACTGCTACCAATAATAATGCTAAAGATAATTTCAAAATTTTAATAATAAAAATGATGATAAAATAATCCACAACAATCTACCTCTGCTGCTACTACTACTACTACTACTACCACTAACAGTAATAATGACAATAATCATCATCGTCGACAGAATTACAATTCTACGACTTCTACTGCTATAAATAACAGCTCCAATAATAATAATGATGCTCATGATATTATTATTATCAATAACAACAATACCACTACTTATAAAAAATAACATGGATGATAAACTAATAATAATAAGAAGAAGAATGTATGTTTTTATTTATATTTTTATTATTATTTTTGTATATAATTGCTTACAGTGTGTGTGCTGCAGTATGTACAGGTGAAGCATGATCGATTATTATTGTTATTCCCTGCCTGGATCTACTTTTTTGCTCAACGTTTGTTGCACCTCCGCCGGGTCCCGTCCAGGTTCCGCGGCTCAGGGGCCTCCGCAGCTCGCGCATCAGGAGTGTGTGTGTGTGTGTGTGTGTGTGTGTGTTTAGAGAAAGAGAGAGAGAGAGAAAGGGAGTGTGTGGAGTGTAAGGATTCGCTGGTAAACACATTATTCCAGAACACTCGGATGGATGTTGAGTCAAACATACACACACCTATAGGTCCGACTGCCAACACGCCTCTTTCTCTCCCTCTCCACACACACACACATACACACACACACACACCAACACACACACACAGAGCAATTACCCAGTTTAGTGAGTAGAGCCGGGAACCATACACATAAAACGCAGTGTAATTGAATTAACTTTCATTTCCAAACAAATGTCAGGCCGTAGCTTTGCCCCCCCCCCCACGTACCGGAACGTGGATTACCTTTATTTGCTAATTTCACTCTACAGTGATTTTTAATTATCACCGTAATAAAAAGGTTAATAAACTGAATGATGCGATGGGCTTTGGACTCTTTTTCCTTATTTTTCCTTCCTTTTATTCTTTTTTTTTTATTTCTAAGCTAAACGTCGGTAATTGGTAATAATTAATATTCCGGACGTCGGTTACGGTTGCGGCGAAAACATTATGCGGGGGTGAGGGGGGGTGTGTGTTTACATGAATGATTTCTATCTCGTCTCAGGAGTGTGTACGTGTGTGAGTGTGTGAGTGTAAGTGTGTGCCTGTGTGCGTATGTGTGCGTGTGTGTGTCTGTGTGTGTGGTGTGTGTTCTTGTCCTTTTTTTTTTTAAAACAACATGAATATCGCTCCCCCCCCGCCGCCGCGTAATTTGGAGCGGCTCTTTCCACAATGGCGCCGGAACATTTGTAGTTTTTTCCTTAACTCAAAAACTACACTTTATTCTCAAATTTCGTTTTAATGCGAGTGCACTAATGAACCCTCATTTTCCTTTATTTTTATTTATTTTTTTTTATTCTAAAATAAGTATTTTTTAAATTCACTCCCGGACGATCGAATGTTAATCATCGCTTCTCCGAACGCCGATATAAAATAAAAAAATAAAAAAAAAATAAAGATAAAAAATAAATAAAACAAATAGAATAGAGATGATGCGGGGTTCCAGGCTGCAGACAAAGGCAAGCGGGGCGGGCGGAGACCGGGGCGAGCGGCGCCGGTTGGCAGCGTTTGGCTCCCGGAGCCGCCGCTCCGTTCAGGAGGTGCCAGCTTTTCAAACCGACACAGGGGTCCCTGCCAGCAGCTCTCCTTCTGATCCCCTCTGCCTCTCTCATTTCAACACCCCCCTTCCCTCCCCTACCCGGTATCCTTGTTTTCATTTAACACCCCCCAATCACTCCTGTGTGTGTGTGTGTGTGTGTGTGTGTGTGTGTGTGCGCCCCCCCCCTCCAATCACCCCCATTCCATCCCCTCCATCCAGAACATTCGAACAACGCCGTTCTCCCTTTGTGCAGGTTTTTGTGTGTGTGAGTGTGTGTGTGTGTGTCAGGGTGCTAAATCAAATGCCGTTCCCGCTGCCAGACGTCTTCTACCCCCCCCCCTCCAATCCCCCTCCTCCCCATCCAACCCCCTAAAATATTTTCCGCCGAGCGAATATTGTTACTCGATGCGACGGCGCTGCCGCGGATTCCGGGTCCAGAAACAAAATGGAGGATAAAGTGGCGGCTCCTCTCCAATCAGAGGGGAGAATAAATCCACATGTGGGTGGCGGGGAGTGGGGGGGGGGGGTTCTTTTCTTCTTCTTTTTTCACCCCCACCCCTCCAAACCCGTCCATCCTGTGACTTCCCGCTAAATGTTTTCAGGTGCCACCGCCGGACGGGGTGGAGCACCAGGGGTCTGGAGCGTGGCGGCGGCGGCGGCGGCGGCGGCGGCGGGTGGGTGGGAGGCGGTGGATTGGTTGGTGGGTGGGAAGGGGTGGAATTACTCAATAATGATCAGAAAATTAGAGCCATTATTGAGGGAGAGCAAACAGGCCTCTCTAAGTGTGAAAGGCCCCCATTCAGCCGGGACCAGGAGCAAGACTCCTTTCTTCCTTTCAGAGATCCAGCCACGGCCTCAAGAGCCCCCCCTTTTGTTCCCTGAAATAACAGAGTGAATATATGGGGTCGCAGGGGGTGTTGGTGTGTGTGTGTGTGTGTGTGTGTGTGTGTGTGTGTGTGCGGCGCCCGCTGCGAACCACATCATGAAATAGAAAGCGGAGTCCTTGTTTACGTCATTAGACGACAAATGCTAAAAAAAAACAATACAGTGTGAATATCTTGGTTCTGTTCGTCGGAAGAGGGGGTTCCTCTTCTTCGTCTTCTTCTTTTAATTCGTCCCATGTTTCGGGGCGCCTTCCGCTCTCTCACCTCCAGCCTGGATGCACAGGGTGTCATCGAACATCGTTTTAGGATCCGGACGAGGAGAGGCTTCTTTCATTCTTTCTATTTATACCGCTAATCCCGCGCGCCACGTCGGGGGGCATGAGGCTAGATCCCGTCCCAGCTGTGATTGGACGAAAGATGGGGTTCACCCTGGACCGGAGACAAACACGGGGGAGAACATGGACGCTCCGCACTGAAAGGCCGCCCCGTCGGAATCCAACCGGGGACGCCGGCTGAACGGCCGAGCCGCCGTGTCGCCGCGAGGCCTCATTAAGAGAGTTAAATTTGATCCGACGTCTTCAACACCGCCAGCGTTTTATTTATTTCGTCCAAATCGCTCCCCCGATCCATCTATAAACCAGACACGTTTACTTTTCTCTTTTATTTTGGCGAAATATCTTCCAGACCAGCTGGTTTTTCAACTCGCGGCTTCGTTTTTTTTTTTTTTTTTAAATCCCAAGAGGTCCCACTCGTGATGCTGAGGAGAGAAAAATGCCCAAAAGTGACACAGCAGCGTCTCCTCACAGTTAATCTCACCGAAAAACCCTTGGCCTTCATCCTCAGAAGATGACCGATATCTCTCTACATGAACGTGAAACCGCTGGTAAAGAAATCTTCAGATTAAATTTACAGAATGAGGAATATCTATGATTTGAGAGGCGATCGCGTTCAAAAACCCGGGGAAAAAAATACGTATATCAGAGTCTCTTTCAGCTAAATAGGCGGCGTGGACTGTATCCCAGTAGCTGCTCAAATTAGCCAACCCAATTCATTCATTACCAATATCGCTTATCCTAGAGTCGATAATGGGGCCACATATAGAGACACGCCACCATTCACCCTCTCATTCATACGTCATATAAAGACATACAACCATTCACCGTTTTATCACACATCTGGCCAATGTAGGGTCTCCAATGTAGCTCCTGCACGCTTTTGGACTGTGGGAGGAAACCCAGACACGGCCAATTCCAGTCGGAATTGAACCAGGAACCCTCTTCCCGCGAGGCGCTAACAGCTACACCGCTAACTGCTACGTCGCTAACTGCTACGCCGCCTCATAAAACCAAACTTGACGACAGCGCGTCAAACGCCCTCGCCAGCTAGCTTTACGTGTTTGGAACACAGCGCGCGAGTGCAAAAAAAAAAACGGCGGCTCGCAGCGGTGGCCATTTTTAATTTCACCGGGACGATCATCGCTCTAACATTGGGGATCTCCCTCCGCAGCCGCCAGAGAGTGCGTGTTCTGAATCCGCGCCTAAAGACAAAATTGGTCTGCGAGGCGGAGGTGGGGGTAGATGGGGTGTAATTTTGAAAAGACATATCAAAAACAGAAATCCTGGTTTTGCAGTAATCACATTCAGTGCCTGTTTTCCCTGCCAGATTCATCTCAGACACAAAGAATAGAAATCATACTCAAAGAGGCGACTTCGGGGAAGAAAAACAACTGCAGATAAGAATCAAACCTGCTGAACGATGGCCAGACGAGAGGATTCCCCCCCCTCTGAACGGGGGCGCCGGTTCTACGCCGGTATCAGAGACGCGACCACAGCTACAAAGCAGCGTGGAGTCACTCCGCACACACACACACACACACACACACACACACACACCGTTCAGATTTACTGCTCTTAAATTGTTTGCCCTCTGCTTTTAATGGGCCGTCTCGAGATCGTCAGCTCTTAAAATAAACAGCGGCGCCTGGATTAGCTTCTCTATCACTGTTCCACCCAGGCGGAACGCGCCGGCGGGGACCTTGTGTCTCTCTCTCTCTCTCTCTGCTTGTCACTCTACCGCCGCCGCCGCCGCCGCCGCCTTCATGTTCCTGACGGTACGACTCGGCGCAGGTGCGGGGGGGGGGGGGTTTCGAGTTCATTACCATGAAACTAATGTGGAGTGCCGCAAATACCCGCCCGCTGATAACGCTGTAATAACAACTCTAATTGCAGCCCGCCTCTGGGATCTGTCTGTTTCTCAGTCTCAGGGAGGTTTCCTTCCCAGCTCCATCTTCTTTTTTCTTCTTCTCTGCCGTGAATCTAGAATCTGAAAGGGGCACTGCCTTTTTTATTTTTCCAAAATAAATGGGGATGAAATGGATGATGTAACCGCTTACGCCCGAGGCGGAAATCACCCGGGTCACAGGACCTTTGGCATCGGGATTGACGGGAGGTTTATGAATCAGCAGTCGGGCGCGTTTTCCCCCTTTTCAGAGGCGAGGAATGATAGGAAGAGCGTGTTTGGATACATCCGGGCCGGGTGAAGGTGGGTGGAGGCGAGCAGGGGGGGACAGATTGCACCCGGTTTGAGACAAGCGAGGGGGGCGGAGGAGGGGGGCGCAGGTGGGGGAGTGGGGGCTGGTCCTCCCCGCCGCCGAGGTCTGCACACCCTCCCTTGCAACAGCGCTCCCCGCTGGAACAGCGAGTCCGGCTCCTCGCCATATGCAGGCTATCAGACCTCAGGTGCAAAGCGGGTTCAGGTGCTCCGTGTGTGTGTGTGTGTGTGTGTGTGTGTGGAGAGGAGGGGGGGGGTTCATCGGGTACATCCAGAGAGAACGCTCATGTGTTCGGCTTCAGACGGCGTTTGTTGCACGCTGGCCCGCTTTCCATGGCGCATATGAGCATATGAGTGGACACGCTCTCTGTACACACACACACACATATGAACTTCACACACTCTGTAAAGGGAGGACACTGGGGACCAGGGGCTAATCCTTTAAGAGGAAAAGCAGATTTTGTTTGAAAAAAAATATGAAAGCCGATGGATGCCGGATCATATTTGCAGACAATTATTTGACTCTGTGACGCCTGTGTTTATGCGTCAGTTGAGATATAGTATTCACACACACTCCCATATAATTTGAGTTATGAACATTTCCTGGGAGTTTGTTCTGCCTTTCTTAACCATTGAAATGAATGTGAAAATGCATGATGCAGGCGAGTCCCAAAGCTACGCTAAGGGGTCGGGGCTTCACCTGAATGAGGAAAGAGACGTTAAAGGGAAATTTGCGCTTGAACGGGGGCCTGGATAAATCCTCCATGTTCTTCCTTTTGTCCAGATGTGTGAATGGTTGCATTTTCTCCAACGTGGCCGTGTTGAACTTTTGTGCTTTTCCCCCGATCCCGCTAGGATAGGCTCAAGCCCCCCCACGACCATTCAGCAGGACAAGCAGTAGAGATAATGTGCGCTATACGTGTGTGTCCTGACACACATTTTCCGCCCCGCTGTCAGTAACACCCCCTTTAACGTCAGGGGAGTTAATCCTGACACGTTTTACATCCTTAATGCTCAGCAAGCCGAGTCACATTACACACATTTTCCACAGAAAACTGATTAGCGGAAGTTATTAATAATGATAATAATAATAATAATAATAAATGTCCTTTTATCTTTTCTTCCTTCTGTGGCGCCCCGGCTCCCGAAGGCTCTGCCAAGAGCCTTCAGTACAGAGCCTCTTTTGTTGTATAGCTTTTCCTTTTTTTTTTTTTCGTCTTTCCTGCAAGGTGTTGTGAAATAGAATAGTATTTTTTTTCTCGGCGGCTGTCGTCCCTTCATCTCTCCTCTGCCTCTCTTGGCCCGGGTCGGCCGCGGGAAACAGTAAAGCTACAGTTCCCTCTGAATTTTGAGTTTGGACGCGGACCGCGGGCGGCGTGCGACGCGAGAGCGGCGGCGCCGATATCTGGTTAGTTTCAACGGCGTAGTTTGGTTAGCATCCTAGCTTTAGCACACCTATACAAATGAATGTGATTGACAGGCGCTGATATCTGGTTGGTTTCAACGGCGTAGTTTGGTTAGCATCCTCGCGTTAGCACACCTCAACATATGAATGTGATTGACAGGCACCGATATCTGGTTTGTTTCAACGGCGTAGTTCGGTTAGCATCCTAGCTTTAGCACACCTATACATATGAATGTGATTGACAGGTGTAGTCGCTAACGTAGCGCGCACATCAGCTCAGGCTTGCAAGACCCCAACTCTCATTGGTCGAGACCCAATACAGTGACATACAACCATTCACTCGTCAAATAGAGACGCTCAACCACTCTAACCCTCATATTCACAATTTTGGGTCAATTTTGGGTAACACAGAATGTCAGAATCGAACCGGGGACCTTCTCACCGTGAGTCGGAGGTGCTAAGAGCTGCGCCGCCGTGCCGCCCTTCCTGATACGATCTTCCGTGTTGTGTATCGGCCGTGCTCCCAAGCAGCCATCGCCAGTCCGATAACTTGATTATACGGAAAAATAATTTGATCAGCTCTTCCTCTTCATATCTCCAAACATCGGTACTTTGGCCCAATATTTGAGGCGGTTCTCTCTAAAAACCTCAAGAATCTGATTATCATGTAATCAAATTTAGATATTCTAAAGGCTTTTGATATTGATTATGCACAAAGAAGAGCGGGTTGCAAGGAAGGTCGGCGTTCGGCGACTCTAAACCAAGGTCGGAATCCAACCCGTGATTGGATTAATATTAACTCTGACTTCAGCGCGAACGCATCCTGACCCCGGCGCCCGTTTTAGCCGAACTCACGTGGCAGCGGAGGCTTTTATTACATGACCCGAAAGCGGCGGAACGCTAACGGGGGGAGGAAAGGGGGACGTTACAAAGGGCGCCGAGTGAGGTTCGCCGTTTTTTTTAAGCTTCTCCTCCAAGATGGAGTCCAAAAGTGGATTCCGGCGAGTTGCCCGAATTCGGTTCGGTTTGCCGACGGATCAGCTAGCCACGTCCGGATCTCAGAAGTTCTTCCTCGGCTCGCCACATTGATCAGCCGTCGACAACGAAGACGATAATGGGAAAGACGACACTTCCCTGGCGGCGGGCCAGGTTCCCCGAGGAACCGGTCGGCGAGGTTGTCGGTGTACCGTCTCTCTGTGCTCAGGCTGACGGTTGAAGATCTTTATCTTTGAAGGAAGTGCACGGCTTTGCAGAATTTCCCCCAGGGCGCCTTGAGCGGGAGCCTTCGGAAGATTTGTGTGTTTCGATAACGTTTATTCCACAGGGGCCGTTCCGCTCCGGGCACGGCGTCAGCAAGTCGTCCGAACGTATGCCGTCGTGCAGGAAGTTCATGTTGAAGTCCGTGAACGTCGGCCTTCTTGTCACATTTTCCTCCTCATTATTCATTCGCTCATTCGTTCATTATTTATATCGCTTATCCCGCTTATCCTCGGGGTTGCTTTCCCAGCTGCCGCCAAGCGTGAGGCAGGGTTTTCACCCTAGACCAATTATTTTGATTGGCGGGCCACATTTCTTTTTTAATTTCTATACATGATCATTTTTATATTATGTAAATTGAACAAAATGACAATTGAAATATTGGCATTTTTTGGCATTTTATTTCAACATTAAAAACATTCATTATCATATAGCTGTACCGACATTATTCTGTATATAATCACCCATACAAAGCTAAGCAAAAAGATAAAATAAGGAGCTTCTAAATTCAATATTGATTGAAAATACTTTATTAAAATATTCAAAGAAAATAGTTTGGCTGGACGAATAAAAAAGCGAAACCCTAAACCGCATGATAAGAATAGTCCCGTTTGATAATGATAGTATAAATAAGAATAATGTGTGTTTACATATAACACTCATCACGTTCTGCCTTCATCCAGCTTCATCGGCCAATATTCCAGATCTTCGAATCGACTCAGTCTCTGCGTTACCGAGGCGATGGCCGACTTCAAGAAAAAGCATCGTGACTCACTGTATCTTTGCCGCGGTTGTCGTTAGCAACGCACGCCTCACCGACGATATAATGATCGGAACTGAGGTCGTTCCCGGCCGATCGGTCGCAGATTTGCGTTCCTACGAATTTTCCGCCTTGTCTTCGGAGGCTGAGTAAGTACTTTGTTGCATTCTCTGGGGGGAAAAAAAAAAAAAAAAACCTAAGAGGATAATGCGATCCTTTCTTTTTGTTTGGTGTCCAGTTTATCCGATCCTTTCATTTCACTCACGATCTGGGCCGGTCCTGACGAGTGATAGGCGGCGCAGACATTCCCCGTTCCTACGGTAACCTTCCTACTGTAAATGTCTGTGACGCCCGTCGAAGACCTTCATTTAGTCTGGGTTCTTTCACCAGCCTCTCTCGCTCTGCAGGAACTTTTTGCAGTTTTGAAACCTGTTTCAGAAACGTTTTTTCTCGCGTTGGACAACAACGGAACCAGAAACTAAAGAATTTGTGCTGGAACTTCGCTCCCCCGGGGGGGGAACTTATCGGTTTTGCATTGGCACAGGCAGTAAGGGACGGCAGTAGGGATGCTCAAAGATAGACCATCGTGAAGAAGAGGAAGACAAAACCTACAACATATTTACGTTCCCACAGCGTTCATGTTCTGAGTGGTGGAAAAAAAAAATAACATTTGACTATCAAAATGGGTTGAACTGTTTTTATTTTCTCCCTTCACTGCTTTACCATATGAAGAACCCAACCGTTAGCCAACTCCAAAGTTATTTTGTTGATGTTCCTCTGTAAGATCTGGAAACGCTTCTGTGGCGGAGCAGGCCAGAAGAGCTCGGGCCTCTTAGTCGGTCACTTTCTCGCTGTTTCTGTCCGTGACCGGTGACTGCAATCATTTTTAAAAATGGCGCGACCAGCGACTGGTAATTAGCTAATTGTTTCCACCAGTCGCCAAAACACTACGTCATGAGTTCCAATGGAACTTTAAATCGAAGTTGACTTGAACTTGGAGTTAAAATGGTTCTAGGAACTTGAACAGGTCTTGTTTCTTGGAAAGGTTCGTGGAACTGCAAAAAATTCCTACAAGTGCAAAAGGGGCTCATGGACCTCAGTTCAAAACATACAGGAAGTTCTCAGTTCACGACAGCAAACTGATATTGGGCCAAAAATTCGGAACTGGGATAAAGTCGCGGGCCAACATTGATATTTATTGAAAAAAAATCTCCCTCCAGATATAACAATGAGCCTTTTCATGTGGACCCAAACAAGTTTTGCTTAAAAACTAAATATGGAACAAGCATGGCTTAATACTATACAATATATAACTTAATATTGCACACATGCAAAATCCTATTTTCTGCAGGGTGCCAGTATTAGCATAAGGTCACTATGACTACTGTACACAGAGGAGAGGGTGTTGATGGGTCCTGTTGTGATTTTCGTGCCAAAACACCAGCAGAGAATTCTGGGATTTGTAGAATTAGCGATACATGCACTGTAGACTATACTGTCGGGCCAGCTCCAATAGTCATTTGGTATGGCTTTGCGGGCCAAATATAATTACAGTGCGGGCCAAATTTGGCCCGCGGGCCAGAGTTTGACACCTCTGGTCTATGACTTAAGAAAGTTATGAAACTTTGTTTACATACGCCGGTTGTACTTTGGTTTGCGTTGTGTTTTTGAGTCACATTGCGCCATAGGAACGGATTTCTGATGTAAGTCGAGGACCTTCGGAAGCAGTCGCTGCATCTCAAACTTTAAATAAGTCGTGAGGCGTTCGTGGCACGCAGGAATAGTGAGCTTTCAGTTTGTACAAGAGACACTGTGAAGGATCGGGACAAAGTATGCGGTGGGAATTGCAAATGAAAGGCTGCCTTCACGTTGTTTTGCGGTGCGGACGATGTGCCGCGCATGTGTCCAAGACTGACCATAATATCACCCGGCCGCCGGAGCTGTCTCGGAGGCGGCGATGAGGGTGTGTGTGTGTGTGTGGATGGGGGTGGGGGGGGGGTTGCGCATGTGCATCGCCGCTCACGCACGCCACCGCCGCCGCCGTCACCGCTCGAACCGGTGCATTCTCCTCAGCTTGTAATTAAAGTGGACTGATGTGGTCGCCGGGACCACTTGTTTTCCCTGACGGTTTATGACAACTTCCAACCCCCGCCGCCCCCAACTACCCCCCACACCATCTCCCGCATCTGCCTCCTTCCGTCCGCCTCCTGATCCAAACCCACAGCAGTGTTTCCCTGTTTGTTTGGAACGTGCAATCCGTGCATGACGCGCCGCCCTGGAAGGGGGAGGGGGGAGGGATATTGGGGGGCATCGCAAAGGGTTGGGGTTTGGGGTTCTTCCCGGCCGCGTCTGCTGTGGCTCGCGCTCGCTTGTTTTTGGTTTGAGGGAATAGTAGGGTTGGTCATGTTCTCCGCGTGGAGGGCCGTGTTGCAACACGTCAAGAGACAGCTTGACGCGAGGACACGCCCCGCTCCCCGCGCTCTTCCTCCTTCTCCTCTTCCTCACCTGTCACCCCTCACGGGTGTTCTTGAAGGATTTACGTTTGTACGTATTTTGTCTTTACGGGAAGTCGTGAGGCGCTATTTTAAGCACGGAACGGGTCGGGTTCTAAGAAAACGCGTCGGGAATGCGTGGACGCGCTTTTGCACGGACGCGTTCCTCCACGTGCGCGCTCCTGCACGCACCTGCATGAATGCTGGCCTCTGCCTGTATAATCAGAGGTCTCCGGGAATGAAGACCCTGCAGCGGTGTGAAATTTATGAAGGCAGACGGTTTCCTACGCAGGTTAGCACAGCCTCAAAATCTTAATGTGGATATACGCCCCACCCCAACACACACACTCACACACACACACACACACACACACACATGCGGTGGAGGCTCAGTTGGTAGGGGTTGTCAGTTCAATTTCCATTTCTCTCTGTGTGAAAGTGTCCTTGAGCAAGACACTGACCCCCCCCTCGTTTGGTCCTGATGCTTAGCGCCATGCGGGGCAGCTCTGCTGATGCGAGCGTGTGTGTGTGTGTGTGTGAATGTAATCTGGTGTGAAGCAGTGGGAAACCGCAAGGTGATGAAAGCGCAATATAAGCGGTGACCACTTACACATACTCACATGCATGCACGCGCGCACACACGCACACACACACACACGCACACACACCTCTCCAATCAACCCCATATCTACTAATCCTCACTGAACACTTGATACCTCTCAATATCATATTTATATATATATCTATACATAAAATATATTTATATGTTAATCAGAAATACTTTGATTTGGAAAGGTTTGTGTGTGTTTATAAATTAACATGTATATCATATACGCGCATATAAACATGAATATATTTATATGTATATGTACATACACATATATATACATGTATATACATATACACACGTGTGTATGTGTAAATGTTTGTGTATGCATATATATATACATATGTGTATATATATATATATATATATATATATGTATTTATACATAAATATTGTGTTAAAAAATGTGTGTACTCATCTTTTCTACCTGTGATTTTCTGTGCACATGCAGAGGCAATACGGACTTTGATAGAAATCATATTTTTGATAGAACTTTTGCGATTGTCATTTTTCCATTTTTCTGCAACCGCACTTGAACTCAGCGCCTGGATTCAAGCACACGATGTACGTGCACGCCCCCCCCCCCCCCCCCCCCCCCCGCCGTTACGTTACCGGACAGGTTGTTTGACAAACGCCGAGCAGCGGGGCAGGGTGACACTGACATTTCGGGGTCCGGCGGCGGGAGGTTAGGGCGAGGGGGTGAAGGAGAGCTCAGCTGATATCGGATCCCGGTGCTTCGGGGTCAGGCAGCTCCGCTTGCAGTCAGTGCGAATCCATAATTAGCACCTTTAGTGAGCAAATAATTTCATTTTCTTCGGACTCCCCCCCTCCTACAGGACACCCGCTTTCACCCGTCGTCAAGTAGACTTTTAATTTAATTTAACTCAAATGCTACGGAGTCAATCTGTGAGGGGATTCGGCGACGCCGCGTCTTTTTCTTCACGCATGCGATCGACCAATCGGGGGGGGGGGGGGGGGCGAGAGCGTCGTCTCGATACATCTGTTCCCCCGGAGTGAGTATAACTTACAGTAGCGTGGAGGGTCTCCCGAGGTCAGGGAACTGAAAATCACAAAGACATGTGGAATGCGGCGAGCGGGCCAACACAAACAGGCAAGGCCTGGCTCTCCATCCGTGCAGAGCTCACTAACTACCAGCTAGCCGTACCGCCGGCCCCCTGACTCGGCCCGCGGGCCAGCGGGCTACGCGGGTTGGGTTTCGAGCCACCGGGGTGGGGGGGCAGGAAGTATCCCGATTGCACTTCAAAATAAAACGAATCCCGCGCCTTTGTCACCTTTTTATGACGCGGAGACTAAATAGCGTCCGTCAAAACATCTGCAAATTCTCCAAACACAAGCGCGGGGAGGAGTTGTAATTATATATTGTGTTACCGTCTCATGGGGCGGGCTTCGCAGTAGTTTTCTTCCACCGTGTGTGTGTGCGTGTGTGTGTGTGTGTTTGAAATAAAACCAATGCTTTTGGCTGTGAAGCCTAGCCCCCCGAAAAAAAAACCTCCGCACATCCCGTAAACAATAGAGGGCATTTTCGGTCCGGCAGAACTTCCAAGTCCGCGCGAAATGAAGGGAGCAGTTAGGGTTTCACTCACGGAGTCGGTTTGGGGGGCGGAGGGTTTGCAAAAAAAAAGAGAAAACAAACACGCTAGAGTTGTTGAATTATGGGTAAAGACAGCTGAGGCTAACCAGGTTCGGTTTCCACGGCGCAGAGAGAGGGAGGGGGGGGTTTAATGGAAAACAAAAAAGTGTATGACTCAGTCCCGCTCTCAAGGAGACCCCCCCCCCCCCTCCCCTCCTCTCGGACCCCCCGGACCCTCTCCGCCCACCCTAAGAAACTCCACCAAAACACACGCGGAGTCAAATGTGAAAGGAGAACACCTTCGAGAAAAAAAAACAAAAAACAAAAAAAAAAAAAAACTCCGGGGTTCAGTATGGTCGCGGAAAAATGTTCCACGTATGCTCGCCGCCGATGCCAAAGAAACGGCGGAGGGGAAAAAGGCGGGAGAGAAGAGCGAAGGAGAGGAACGAAGGAGAGGAAGGATCCGTCCTCACATTTGCTATCAATTTAGGGCACTGAAAATAAGCACCAGGTTTCACTGGAACCGAGTAGAACACCAGGAATGTTTTTCTGTATAAAAAAAAAGGGGGGGGAGGACGAGGAGGAGGACGAGGAGGAGGAGGAGGAGGAGGAGGAGGAGAGCTGTGGGGTTGAGGAAGGAGTAAAAGAAAGTGAGAGAAGGAGAGCGAAAGAGAGAGAGGAAAAAAAGAAAAAAAAGAAAAAGCAGATGATTGCCGCTTGACAATCGCACCTTGGATCCAGATGTGAAGCTGTCAGCGAAAAAAAAACGGCGAGGCGGCCCATGAGTCACCGCGGCCCGCGTGACCCCGTGGCGCACGTAGCACCGCGCCAGTGTGTGTGTGTGTGTGTGTGTGTGTGTGTTTGGGGGGTATCACCTGGAAAGGGTTTCGGGTGTTATCGCCTGAGGATGGAGCCTCCGACCGCAGGGAAAAGGTCTAGCGCACCCGGCGTTGGGTAAATAAACGGCGGCGAGGAAAAAGCGGATAAACACGCGCTCTGTCAGGAGTTTGTACACACGAGGTTTCAGGATTCGGGCGGCCGTCTTAAGGAGGGTGGTTGACCCCCCCCAACACACACACACACACATTTCCCGCCCCCCCTCCCAGATTGAAAAGCCTCGGACTGGAAAGGAGGAGAGAGTTAAAGCGAAGGTGTGTGTGTGTGTGTGTGTGGAGGGGGGGGGGGGGCTAAGAGAGAGACCAGATGTGCCTTTTGTTTAGATTTGAACGGAGCGGAAAGGAAGGGTGTAGGAGTTTGGAGGCGGCGAGCTCGCAGAGGGGACAGAGGGGGGGGCGGATTTTCTTTTTCTTTTTTTTTTTTTTTTTTTTTTTTTTTGTTCATATTTCTTTGGCCTCGCTGCAGTTGCGGGGTTGGAGAGGGCTGCGCCTTATAGCGGTGTTATTGCCTTGCAGCGAAACCGCATTGATTATACTAATTGCTGCAATGGTCCCGGCGGCCCGGGGTTGGAGTGTGTGTGTGTGTGTGTGTGTGTGTGTGTGTGTGTGTGTGTGTGTGTTGGGGGGGTGATGGAGCACGGAGCTGCATTGTTAACATTTGTCAGGCTCATTGACTCCAGAATTCATGGTGTCTGTCACGGCGGGCGGCCGGAGAGGAATCCCCAGGGGTCTCCGCTGACGGAGGGACCGGAGGTCAGACCTGAAGAGAACCCGTTTTCCTGCGAGTGCACGTGGCACGTGCACTCCTTAGCTCCCGCCGCCCCTGAAGCGGCAGGACGTACAACCCAAACAGAACCACGGGCCGGGATTTTGAATGGTTGAAACGGTATTGCCTCGCGGCCAGCAGCTTGTGTCAATATGTCACCCCTGCAGTGTGTGTGTGTGTGTGTGTGTGTGTGTGTGTGTGTGTGTGTGTGTGAGGGGATGACTGCTGTGACAGTTAGAACATGTGCTACGGCGGCAACTCATGCGGCTCAAGCTGTCGGCCCTGCATCACGCCGCCGCTTGCAATCCCTGACCCGGCCGGCGGTTGTTCTCGAGGCGTCGTAGCGTCGTCGCTTCGCAGGAAATGAAAAACTAAGTGAAGGAACTCCTTCCCCGCCCTCCGACCACACGGTAGCTTGCGCCGCCTCCGCTCGTAACGCCCCGCTCGTGTCTGTGTCACGTTTTCTCGGACCCTCGTTGTCGTTCCGATCGTGCCACGATTGAATAATAGAGGGGGACCTTTGGACGGGGTCGCTGCCTGGGACCTTGCGGTGAAAATAAATGAATAAATAGAAAGATAAATAATAGGGGGGAAATGCCTGACTGAAAAGAGGAATCTAAAAACCGTTACCTCTTGTTTGATTGTTTCGTCCATTATCTGTACCATTTATTCTGCATCTGTTATGGAGAAGCGGGGTTCACCCTGGACTGGTCGCCAGTCAGTCAACAAATTGAGTTATACAATCTTTTACCCTCTCATTCGCTTGGCATACAAATGCATAAAACTATTTGCTCTCTTATTCACATTTATATGGAGACATTCAAGTATTCACACATTATACAGAGCAGGGGTGTCAAACTCATTTGATGTCAAGGAGGCCGGAACTGTAAAATCATGACCCAGAAGTAACACTAAGCCTCGATTTTTCCTTTGTTTTAGTGTAAAGGAGGTAAACGGGTAAATTCTAAAAATCTGTATATGTAATGAACCGTTTCTCTAAAAAAGATAAATGACAAATTAATATTAAAAATGAATATTTAAAAAGAATCAATGAAAATATTGTCGAGTTGAAAGAGAAAATCCAGTCACTGTGGGAAAATTTGCCACTAGAATTTATTAGAAAATGGATTGGTTGCAATTATAAGAGGAGGCGAAATGTTTACAAGGCTAATGGTGGCTATTCGGGTAAGTAAATCAATCTTAGTTTTGCTTGTTTTTTTTGTTTTTGCTGTCATTTATAGAAACAAGAAAAGAAAAGATCTTTTTAACAAAGTCACTAGACAGTTTTTCATCAAAAAAACATTTTGTTTTCACCTTTTGAATCAAAAAAATACATCGCAAAGTTACTTTTTCATTTTTTCCTTGCTGTTTTTTTTTTTTTAAACCCTTTTTATGATACCCCCAGATGCATGTGAGACACAAAGATTTGTTTTCAGGCAAGGGGGGGCCACAAAATATTATTCCGAGGGCCGCGAGTCTGAAAACCCTGATATTCTAAAGACTTCTAAAGAGACGATCGGGAAAACGTCTTTTTTTTGCGGCGCCCACAGCGCCCCCTTGTGTTCTGGAGGCTTCTTTTTTGTATATCATTTTTTCTCCTGGTTTTCGCCTTTTCCAATATGGCTTTTGCCTCCCGGGCTCATAAAGACCTGCGAAAATCACCCTTCCAGGAATAAACCCACCCGTCAAAAGGTCGTGACCTGTGACGAGAATCCGCTCGCGATCGGCACGGAACGGTGAATCATCCTCCCAGCTGTGTCAAATCTGCGCGGTATAAAAATGATCGCTCGGACTTGAAAGCGCGCCGCCGCCGAGGATTGTTTACCCGTTACCGCGGCTACCAGCACGAGTATCTTCTAATGCGATTTTCGTCTGCGCTCCGTCACATGAACTCAAACTCCAGCAATTTTTTCGGGCCGACACGGTTCCAGTCCTAATCGCTAACCGTTGTAAACAAGCCGTGGCGG
Organism: Fistularia commersonii; assembly: GCF_037954325.1. Lineage (NCBI taxonomy): Eukaryota > Metazoa > Chordata > Actinopteri > Syngnathiformes > Fistulariidae > Fistularia > Fistularia commersonii. The sequence goes on along the minus strand of NC_141306.1, from coordinate 9,249,745 downwards.
CCGTTACCGCGGCACCCGGGATGCACCCGCCACGCTATCTAACCTATAAACACTCCGCGCGGCTAACTGAAGGTCGGACGCTCTCCGGGCTCGCCGAGCGAGGAGGGACCCAGGAAGGCTGCGGTTTGGCGGCGGCGGCCTCCGCCTACTGGCGCTGGCCAAAATAAATGAGAAAGCCTCCCTCCGCCCTCAGACTCTTGGAAGCGGAGGCTACTGTTGCAGGAGGCGGAGGCTGGAAGGGAATTCCCTAGTGTGCGCTGGATCAATAGTGTGCATGCAACACTTGGTTTAGGTTAATCTGTGTGTTTATGGAGGGCGTGGGTTTGCGCCGGAGCGTCGGTCAGGAAGATTGATGACAGGCACCCGTCAACTGTCAGGTGTTTTTTTTTTTTTTTTTTTTGGTCAGAAATAGCGGGGAGGCTATGACAAGAATCAGCGCGGGGGGGGGGGGACAGAGCTGGAATTGGGTTGTCTTGGCAACGTCGCCCGGAGTCTGCTTTCTCGCCGGAGGCTGACGACTCACGGACGGTATCGAGTTTCTTCGCACTGGCACGGCCCGCCCTCCAGCCGTACCGGGCCGGCCCGCTCCCCTCGTGCAAACTCCCAGGGTCGGAGCTGAACCGCAGCGGGCCTGACTAATCAGACCACACACACGCCGAGGCAAATGTGTGTGTGTGTGTGTGGGGGGGGGGGGGGTTGTAGTTTGACGTCTGACGGCGGCTGGGAGAAGAGAGGGGAGCTGGGCTGATGTTGTTGCGGTGGGTGTTTTTTTTTTGAACGTGCGGTTTATAGAGTGTGTGTGTGCAGAACTTCAACCCAAAATGATGAATAAAAGAATGCTGAAAGACAGATGGAAGAAAACAATAAGAGAAAACGAATGAGGGGTTCAGGTGGAGGGTGCGTTAGCCTCGCCGTTAGCGCTAAAGGAAATATTAGTGGACTTAAAAGCGATTTTAAAAAAAGGGGTGGCGGGTTCAGGTCGTAGATCTTATCACCCGGGTGAAAAGGTCGAAAACACTCGTGTTTTTTAGCGCACGTGCGGCTCGGTGACAGCGATGACAGCTGAGGCGTGCGCGCCGCCGCCGCCCCCCTTCCTTCTTTTCACTGTGGCACGGGAGGGGCTCCCACGCATGGGGCTCATTTGAAGTGGCTTTCGGGAGGCCCCCGGAGCGTGCCGCGAGGTCGGAGGTTACAACAACTGGGCCACCCCCCTCCCACCCCGGACCACCCCGCAGTCCCTTTACCCTCTCGATTCCTTCTAAACCCCCCCACACACTCACACACACACACTCATCCCCTCCCCCCCTGTCAGGCCTGCAGATCACTACCAGATCTCTCTGACACATTTGGCAAAAATAAAGAAAATAAAACAGTGTAAAAAAAAAAAAAAAAAAAAAAAAAGGTTCCTCAACAGTGACAGCACCTTGGACGAAGAGTGGGGGGGTTTGTGAAGTTAAAAATGCCCCCCCCCCCCCCCCCCCCGTTTCAATGACATGACTCATTGTGTACACACACATATCTCATGAATAGGCCATTGTGTTGTTTTTTTTTTCCTCTTTCTCCTCTTTCTGCCAGTGGAACCCACAAGTGTGAACTGTATACATTCTAGAGGTCTGGTTCTCTTTTTCTCTCTGCACACACACACATGCACACACACACACACACACACATGCGTACGCACGTGTGCGTTTGTCCACATGCAGGCAGGTGTGCTTTGAGCGCCTCCTTGCTAACAGGGGGATCTATTATTCGTGCGGCGGGGTGTGAAATTGCTTCGCCCCTCGGATCCATTGAAACCTTCTCGTTCTTTTCCATTTAGACCCCCCCCCACACACACACACACACACACACACACCCTGATCTGGAGATGTATATCTGTGTTTCAATCAGCAGCGGCAAACTGTGTTGGCCACCCTTGTTGCTGCCGCTGCCTGTAACCCTAACATCTGTTTCTACTGAGGATCGGTGGGTGGGGTTGGGGTAGGCGGGGGGGGGGGGGGGCGCAAGGGGTGTTGGTGGTGTATGTGTGTGTGTGTGTGTGTGTGTCGGACTCTTAAAATTAATTATCGCATTACCAAATGCCGGCGTTAGAGGAGGCCTCGCTCGCTAGACTCCCATTAGTCTCCTCATTCGGCTTCTTTTGCTCCCCCCCATCTTCAACAGTCCTGGGGGACTGGGGGGGGGTTGTGGGGGGGTCGGGGGGTCGGGGGCCCCTGGTTTATCACAGGGCCAATTAGAGGAGGAAGTGAGGTCGTTGACCCCCTGTCAGGCCTCATCAGCTCCCGTGTCACCTTACAGCGGCCATGCCACCGCAAGGCGGATTAGATGTGGGGGCGGGAGGGGGTCGACCGCCAGTACACCCCGGGCCGTGACAAGTCAACCGAAGAAGTATTTGCACCCCCTGAGGAGTGAACGTGTGTGTGTGTGTGTGTGTGTGTGTGTAAATGGCGTGTGTTAGCCGTGATTCAAGATTACGTAGCGAGGAAGGTTCAAAGAACAGTCCGCTCCAGAATCTGGCATTATCTACAGCTCAGGAAACTGCGTTTCCTGTGACGGCTTTTTCCGACGGAACGAAACCATTTTTTAAGAAGAACAATTAAACGTTTGAAAAATGGAGTAGTTTAACAAAAGCGCCTCCTCGCTGCTCCTCTGGCGGATTCACGAGCTAGCGTTGTAGTTTGAGCCAAAATGGCGGCCGCCGCTGGGACTGCTACCCGCAAAATAGTGATATGATACACATTATCCATTACTTCATTGAGTGTAATACATTATTTCAATCACTTAGAAGTTTACAACTATTAATCATGACCTCATTATAACCCTCCCCTCGTAGATGTGTGATGGAAGTTATTTCTTGCCTCATGTTTCATTCATTGTGACGAAATAAACGGTCAACAATAAAGTGCACATTGGTACTAAAGTGAAAAAATAATGGGATTTAATGGCATAAGCACTGAAATGTATCAATATGTGTATTTTATACCACCAGAGATTTCTGCACGGTTTAGTGCAAGACACTGGCAGATGAGAAAATTAAGGAACTGAAAACTGAAATGTATAAATATATACTGAATATGTATCATTCACACATTATAAAGCGATATAAGACGCATTAAATTTCTCGTTTTCATGACATAAGGATCCAGAGTGAACCATTCACCCTCTCATTCACACTTTCTATATAGACACACAACCGTTAATGTGTGTATTTACTAGAAATGAGTTTTGCACGTTAGCCACGTTAGCTAATTCTAACTGAGTGTCATCTTTTCCTTCTCCATGTTCCTCCTCCTGTGCTGCTGCTGCTGCTTCTGTCCCGACCACAGGTAAGAAACTCTCACCGTTCAAATCCCTTCACACCTTTTCGGGGCTTTTTGTCCGTCCCGGATGCTGTCAGCAACATTTTCTGGCACATATATCATTTTTCGGGGGGGGGGTTGTGGAGAGAAATTAAATGTGGCTGTCACGAGACCCCGCCAAACCCGTCTTTTCCGGGAACCGTCAGGTTCCAGATTACATTCTCTAATCCGGAGGTCAAAGGTCAGAGGTCGGGTTCTTTTCCACCTGCGCGAATCGGACGTTTTCCGCTCGCCCCCTGCGGCCCGTCACGTGATAACGCGTGTTCGGGTCACGTGGCCCGTCATTTGCCGTGGATATTTCGCTCGTCGGCGTCCGCAACTCCGAAGTTTCCCCCCGCCGGCTTCGCGTTGCAAACGCAGTTTTCCCCGCTTATTCCTTTGTGGGGTCTGGCGCGGCCCCTGGACCGGCGCCCACCCATTGTCCCGGGTTCTGCTGTTACGGATGCGACGCCGGGGAACGTTTGAAGCTCTCACTCCTCCTCTCCTTCTGTCAAGTCTCCGCCGCGACACCTTCATTTGTTCCCAGACTACATTTGTCGCCCCCCCACCATCCCGATCATCCGCCTCCTCCTCTCCATCCTCGCCCTCCTTCCTTTTTTTCGCCTGAGCTCTCGTCGCCCCGGCTCCTCCTCTAAACCCCCCCCTTCCCGTCTCCCTCGCCGCCAGATGGTTTGCGTTAAAAACTCTACATTTGACAGCTTGAACACCGAGAGGGGCGGAAGGGGGTTGAGGGGGGAACTGGGGGGGGGGGGGGGCTATACCTGGACTCGGGGAATTTAAAATAATTCCAAAGTAGTTATTAAATATTATATCCGCTATTATTCCATCAAGCGGAGGACTTCATCCCGGTTACTTTTTCCCATTTTTTTTCTGCTTAATTTAAATGAGTAAAAGGCACTTTATAATGTAATATTGATTTAAATCACATCTGCTGGGGTGATTTCATCCACCCCCTCTCCCGCTGCTCCGCGGCTCCCGGAGAGGGGGCCGGGGGCCGGGGGCCGGGGGGCCGGGGGCTGCCAGAAATAATTGCTTGTTTGCCGGCATTTACTTAAAAAATCTGTCAGACTCAGAGAGGGAGAAGCGAAAGAGAGAGAGAGAGGGAGAGATCAGAATCTTCCACTCGCCTCCCGTACGTGCGCGGCCCTCCAGACGCTCGGGGGGCCGCGCCGACGAGGGCGACGGCGATCTGGAAGCGGCGCCGCACGCCCGCGCTTTCCCGCCGACGTAGGGAGCCTCCGTCAGCAGTTTTACGAGGGACTATTTTCTCTCCGTGTGAGCGATTTCATGTGGAACCGCGCCTAATAAAGTGCACGTCCGCGTCAGAGTCTATTAGTTTTGAGTGATTTCTGGAAAAAAAAAAACTGAAATAATAAAAAAAAAAAAGACATTTCCGCGGGGTTTTTCAGAAGTACATTTTGTTGGCTGTAGACGTGCCGTTCGTTGTGTCAGAGGAGGGAGGAGAAGCCAGATCTAAGACACTGATTGGATTCAACTCCAACTGGTGAATATTCATCTTTCAGATTTACCTACGCCTTTTTTCTAGAAGTCTCCCGGCTCGAGCCAGATTTTACTTCGATGGCGCCCGAATCCCGAGCGTGTCTGGAGCACGCCGTCTAAGATGATTGACAGAAACCCAACGTTACCTTCTTCTTGAGCGAGCGCTTGGCGACGGCGGCGAGGAAACGCGGGAAAAACCTTGGATGGATCCCCGTGGCCGGCCTTCTGCCTTGACCAAGTGCGCGAGAGACGTGAGGGTTGTGAGGGACGGACGCAAAAAAAAATTCTGCTAATCCCTCATAGCGCTGACAGTTACATGCTAATAGCTGACATGATACGATAATAGCTTTCATGTTCATAAAAGTAGTTTATTAAGCTGCAGCAGATCAAGCCACGCTCACTGGGAAGCTGAGAACCCAAGCGCTCGAACGAAAACATCACTATCATGCATCGACGTGCAGTTGGAAGGACTGAGAGGTGCATCATGGGATAGCTATCCGGACTAGCCTAATGCTAACTAAGCATTCAATGAGACTTGCATGTATTGCAGCTAACTAAGTTAGAAAACAACTTTAGCCTTTCCTCTTCCAATCGCCTGTTTTAAATCCGTCAACCCCCGTTTGACCGAACGTGCAAGTTCATCGTGCAGGTTTATTCTTTTGCCCCCCTCACCCCCCCCCCCCCTTTTTTTTTTTTCCTTAAATTCTCCTGTCTCCGTGCGTCCCCTACCCCCATCCCGCCATCGCCAAAAATACAAACAAACAGTAAATCTTCTGTTACATATGGTTCTCCCGTTCCACGACTGTTTCGGCTCTGGTTTCACTCCGTCCCCCCCCCTCGTCCCCGCTCGGTCGTATTGTTTGCAGGTTTGGACGTGCCCCCCCCCCCCCCTCAAAACATCGGTGATTAGTATCTCCGATTTTACTCCGGCCGCGTGCAAAAAAACGGCGTCGGGACAGCAAACAGATGTTGGCCTAATCTTCGCCCCCCTGATGAGATCGGTCCTTCATTTCAACATCTTTATGAGAGCAGCGGCAGCGGCGGCGGCGGCGGCGGCTGCAGCAGCAGGCGGACCGACGCTCCACCGGAGTCTGCGGAGGGAGTGGGAAGGAGGAGGGGGGGGGTGTTAACTCGGCGAGCGGGCTCGCCAGGTAAACGGGTCGGCGAGGTGAGCGGAGGCCGCGAAGCTGCTGCGGGAACTCAGGGACGAGACGGTCGGGAAGCGAGAGGCGCTCTTATCTGACAGCCGGTTAATTGGATTAGAGGGCAGAACGGCAAAGTACAGCTAATTCTCTGGATTAACTTCGTTGCTGGTTTCTCAGACGACCGCGCCGGCGACCCGTCTCTCCGCCCCGGTAAAATACTTTTTGATAGTTTATTAGGTTAATGGATGAGAACGCGTTTAAACGGGACGGTTGCATCGGAGGTCGAGCCGCCCCCCTCCTCCCCGTAATGTTTTTCGTCTTTTTTTTTTTTTTTCTCTACGCAACTCTTCTGTTTTCCTCCCTCCTGATTTTTTTTTTTTTTTTTTTTTTTTGCCATTTTCCATCACGGGAACGTGCATCTGCACGCGGCGCGGTGTTGGATAATAGCGGGGTTAAAGTGCAGGGCCGACCGCCGGACGGCATCCGCCTAGAACGCTAGCACATGTCGAACCTGCCTCGTGAAGCGGCGTCCTGAAAGAAAAAAAAAAAAAAAAAAAGAAAAGTCCGCCGCTCGGGCTCGGAGCCGTGCAGAATCGCCCGCGGGCCCAGCGCGCGCGCACACACGCTAACACACAGACACACACATGCTACACACATATACATATGCTCGCATGCATATGCAGAGGCACACTGACAGGAGGGGTTACTCGGTACATTATCCGAAAAGAATGACCTCACTTGAGCTATTAGGAGCTTGCAGGGGGAATAAAAAGCAGACGGGGGGAGAAGGAGAGAGCGAGAGAGACGGAGAGAGGGAAGGGGGGGGTCGGGAGAAAGAGTGAAAATGTCACACGCGGAAGTTCGCACGACGCGTATTCGTTTCGACGCGAGCCGATTCGTCGTCTGGAGACGCGGTTTCCCCATCGTGTCGCACCGATGACCTCGGTAAACACTCTAAACCGATGTTGTCGTAGCTTTAGCGCGAGCTTTCGCATATTTGCACAGGGGTGAGACGCAGACAGCACGTGTGTGTGTGTGCGTGTGCGTGTTATTTTTTTCAATCGCCGCTCCGACGCTCATCTCACGGGGTCCGATAGGATCTTTGAGGGCAAAGTCAGAGCTTCACTCCGGGGCAAAAAAAAAAAAAAAAAAAAAGGGGGAGGATAATCATCTCCTCCTGGTTTTACGAGGGCGTTCGGTGCCAGGGCCCGGTTTTAACTCCCCATTTCCCAGGAACGGAGGGAAGGTCTCTAAATCTATACCGCCTGAGAGATCCCTCGCCCTGTTCTCCAATTAACCCCCATAAGGAGAGCGTCCGACGCCGATGCGGAGCGGAAGCAGCCAAATCCGACCGACCCGTCGGACCCTCCTATGGAGGCGCCTTCATCGGGTGATAGAACTCAAACGAACCCTCGCATCCTCTCCCCCTCCCGCCTTCCCTCTCTCTCTCCCACACTCTCTTACCCGCGGCCCATTGTGTCTTAAATCTCCCTTTTCCGCCTGATTTTGTCTGAAAGGTGATAAAGGGGGTTCTCGCTTCACGTTAAGAGGCTCTCGATGGATGAAAGCGGCGGCGGCGGCGACACGGCACCCCCTCGCCCTCCCCCAAAGTAACAAAATGATGCAACGGCATCCTGCATGTGGCGTAAGGAGAGATATCTCCCACGTGGGTGGAGGAGTAAGCCGACGAGTGAATAGCGCTAATGCTCGCGGATCCCGGAATACGGGAATACGTCTTCTCTTACATGCGTGCGAGATCGGGGCGTGCACGCGTGTCCATCTCCGGAGCGATGATTGTTGAAAACGGTGCAAACGGTGTTAGCCCGTGTTAACCGGCGAGGATAGCGAGCACGCAGGCGTGCACGCGCGCGGTGCTCGCTGCAGTGTCCTGAGCCTGTGTGGCCCAGCGCTGGGATGTGGAGTGGAGCAGGAAATGTGTGAGCCATGAAGGCATGTGTTTATGCTGGCTGCAGCCGCCCATCACCAGCCAGAGGGAAAACAGACACCAGCGCCGCTTCGTTTGCTCTCGGCCTCCATCCCTCCCTCCCTCCCTCTCTTCATCCCTCCATCCTTCCCTCCTTCTGCTCTGACACACCTCAACTTATAGTCTTTTCTCACCTCTCGCTCTCCAAGATTCCTTCTCTCACCCCCCCACCCCCCCGTTGACGAATCGAAGGAAAAACAGACATCTTTTCTTAACGTCGCTCCTCCAACTTTTATCGGAAGAGCGTACCTTTTGACGTGCGGGTCAGAGACGCCGCCGCCGTCGTCCTCCCCGTCGTCTCCGACGCTCGCCGCGAACATCTGTATCCGTTATGTTCCCGCTCTTTATTCTCGTCATTTGCCGCACATCTGTATGATTATTCCCCCTGTCCAGATGGGTCCGAGAGGACGCTCCACTTAGCCCTTAATAATCGTCGGCGTTTCAGAACGTCTCTCCTCCCGTGCCGAGGTGACCTCAGGCGAGACGTACGACCGTTCGTCCATTTTTTTCACTCATTTACACTTAAAAAGACACATTATCATTCACTCTCTCACTCTAAATGTCAGACGGAGTAAAAAAAAAATAACCGTTCGGCCCGTCGTGTAAAGACATACAGCTGTTCGCTCGTAGACGTAAATCGGCCTCTTTAATTATAATGTCATTTATTCCGTCCGTGTGAGAGGATGAAGAGGAGTCTCGCCGAAGGAGGGTGTTTCTGATGTTCTGTCCGTCTGGTTTATGTGTGTAAAGGTTTGACAAAACAGCCCAGCACCGGGGGCGGACTTTTTTTTTTTTTTTTTTTTTTCAATAACCGAAATTTTAATAACCTCCGGTAATAATACGAAAATAAATAAAGACAGAACTCGCAGGACTTGGCCGGGGCGACACGCGGCGGTTGGCCGGAGCCCCACGTCAACAGTTCGCTCAAAGCAATTTTTTCCTCAAGGTTAGGGGCATGAAAGCTTTTGGACGAGTAAAAAATAAAATGTGTCACGCAGTTGACTGGGTTTCAGCATTTCTCATTTTTAGAACGGCTACATTTAGGATTGTACGATACCACGTGTTTTGTAAAGTAAATTTAGGGCCAAATACCGCCTATACGAATATAAATATTTTTTATTTTCAAATAGTTAAAACCCAGGACAGAATTAAGACAAATAGGTATGTATTTTATTTTATTTTATTTTATTTTATTTTATTTTATTTTATTTTATTTTATTCTTTTTCAATAGAATATTTTGACGATACAACAGTAAAAAATAATTGTAGCGTTATAGGTAGGTAGTGGCAGGTACTGTTATAATAATTTTCTGGATTTTTTTTCCTCAAATAAATAAACTGCAAAATTATCACCCAACAACAAATTTCAAAACATTTAAATTTCTTTTTTTCAAATTCGTGTGTTTAGGGAATCCAGTGCTAAATGGATTCCCTAAACTGTCTTTGAAAAAAAATTAAAATGACAAACAAGTGAGAATATTATGATAAGTGTGAACAAATAAACAACCCTGTAAGCTTTTAGTAAAAACAAAAAAAAAAACACAAACAGGTTTTGGTCGTAGGTTTCAGTACCACGGTAACATTTTATTTCTTTTAATGAACTTTTCAAAAGCGCGCAGAGATACGCAATCTGTATCGATTTATCGATGGCCGCCGCTAGCTAGATTAGCGTGATCGCTCCCCCGATGGTTCCTGGCCGCCCGATGAAGATGTTTTGTGAGCGAGTGGAAAGGGGAAGAAAAGCGGGAGAAGCAGCCAGTGAAGTAAAAAGGTTATTATATTTTTATTCCATCTGTTTAATGAAACAAGGGCGTACGCTCCTGGCAAACGCAGCGCCCGGCGCTTGATGGTCTACTTAGTAGAAAAGGCTGTCAGCGCGTCTTGCAATGACCCTTCGACGAGTCCCGGGTTTGCAGGTGCTGGTTTTGGACCCCAAAATCAAGACGGGTCCTAATAATAATGATAAAAAATGTTAAAAAAAAAAACGTCCTGTAATCCTGCAGCTACGCCTCTTCCCCACCCCCTCCCCGTTTTGATATCATTACCCGGCGTAAGCTGCCGACGGCAATGGAATATTGGTCAATAGAGTCAGAGATACAGGATCAGCGGTGGCGGCGGCGGCGGCGGCGGCGGCGGCGGGTCAGATCGGGAGCATGCGGATTAACCGGTCCGAGCCCAGTCAATGTCAGCGGGATCCGCAGCGGCTAAGTCCCGGTAAGCGGACGGATCCCGGTGATTGAGTGATTGAGCGCTTAGTGTTTGAGCCCGCGGACAGCCCAAACAAGTTAATCCCCGCTGGCCGTTGCTAACCCCTCCCCCGCCTGGAAGCGAGTTTAAAGGACGTTGGGGGGGGGGGGGGGGGGGGGGGTAGCGTGGCTTGTAAAAAAAGAAAAAAAAAAAAAATCTCCTTAATGATTTAATCAGAGGACGCGTATCCTGGCTCTGGACGTTCTGTACGGAGCCCCGGAGGATCTGTGATTACGGCGGCGGATTAAAAGACGCGTTAGGAGGGGGGAGGAAGGGTTGCGCTTTTGATTGGGGGCGGGATCCAGGCCAGAGGTCGGGATCCAACGCCGGGGGGGGGGGGGATTTGTGCCGCGACCTAAAATTTTCCTTTTTCGCTTCCCCCAGACGGAGTTCTTTCCGCCCACCTTTTCTCAAACGCGACGCCGAGGCGATCGTTTCCCTCGAACGAAGGGGGAAGCTGCCGCCTTCACAGATATTGCGCCCGAATTGTGTAATCTTGCGCAATGTTTCCCTCCGGGGGGGTTGGGAAGCACCCGCGGTTCCTTTTCCGCCGGACTTTTATCAGAAAGCGATCGGCCTCGGAGGCCGTCGGAGAACCTGGAAACATTTTCACCGAGCGAGAGAAAGGAGAAGGTTTGTTTGTGCTGTCAGTCACTGGAAAGAGAGGAAGGCGGGGAGAATTACATGAGGAAAAAAAGGAATTAGCAGATGGCGCGGCGGTTAGCGCCTCCGCCTCGCCGCGAGAAGGTCGCCGGTCGGATTCCCACTCAAGGGCTTCGCTGTGCGACGTCTCCGTGTTCACCTTGTGTCTGAGACGTAAATAGCGTCGCTAGTTTTCGTCTTTCGGTTCGTCGATTTCCGACCAAAAGGGCCGGCGCCGCTTCGGTTTTGTTTCTCCCCCCTCTTAGCCGGCCCCAAACTGCTAGCTGCGTCCGTAACGGAGTGGAAATTGAAACGGCGAGCCCGTGCGGAAAATCTGCCGGCGGGGCGATCATGAAAATAACACCTGTGTCCTTCCACCGCAGTTGATCTTGGCGTTCCCGCCATCGTTTTTCGACTTTGCTGAGTCGATCGTTTTTGGATCGGCGCGCCGGGGGCCCTCCTTTCCCTTTTTCAAGGGCGCAGTCGTTTTTTTTTTTTTTGCGCCGTCTTCGCCGCTCTCCCGTTCTGCAGAGCATCTCTCCTAAGCGAAGGAGACAGAAATTCCGAAGAAGAAGAAGACTTTTTTTTTTTGTTTTTGGCGAGGTTAAAGGGTGAGGACGAGGAGAGAAAGCGAAGGAAGAAGAAGAAGAAGAGGGGATGATCGCTTTTCAGATGGTGCCGATCACTGTAACATTCTGAATCCCTTTTCTGCAGAACGCATTAAACGGCCCCCTCCTTCGCTCTCCTCCTCCTCCTCCTCCTCCTCCTCTTCCCCCTTTTATTTTTTTTTCTCTTTTCCATTTCATCTTACGATCCCGGCGAGGTTACTGCCGCTGAGACGCTTCCTGTGCAAATTGTACCGGCCAACCTATTCAATTTGCACTTTTTACAAGGTTCACTCGAAGGAACCTCGACTCCGATTGCGAAGCTTCCCCGAGACGCTCGATTTATTGGCCGTAGATCATCGATCCCTTTTTCGTCGGCGACTCAAAGTCCTCACGTGGCGTCCCCTCCAGATGTTAGCGGTGAAGAAGAAAATAAGTAAACGAGCGATTATTTGGGTTCCCTCAAGGTTCTCCTGGTTCCTCCCACGGTCCAAAAAACATGGAGGAGGTTCATCGGAGACCCAGCGTTTGCTCGTGCGCCATTTTAGCGAGGGTTAGCTTGCTAGCTTTTTCAAATCAAAATACGGCGCCGGTCGAACGACGAGGAAACGCGTTTTAATTTTAAACAACTTCATTCCTTCTACGACCCAGTGGCTGGTCACTTCTGCTTATGTGTGAATAGTTGTGGGTTTATGTATGATGTTGGAATGAAAGAGTGTACAGGACTGTCTCAGAAAATTAGACTATTGTGATAAAGTTCTATAAAAAGTATATAAAGAGAATCGATGATTTGTTAAATCATTAGAAAATGACTGTAAAAATGGCTGAATAAGAAGAATATAAAGATTAGATCAATAGACAGATGTAATATAACAGAATGGGCTTTATGTGTGTATATATATATATATATATATATGTATATATGCACTGTATGGTGTGTGTGTGTGTGTGTGTGTTTGCACTAAATGGGATGGTATTTATAGTGATATAAATGATATAAAAAGTATATAAACAGAATCGATGATATATTAAATCATTAGAAAATGAACATAAAAATATACAGGACTGTCTCTGAAAGTTAGAATATTGTGATAACGTTCTTTATCTTCTGTAATGCAATTTAAAAAACAAAAATTACATGATATTCTAATATTTTGAGATTGGATTTTTGAGTTTTCTTAAAATGTAAGCCATAATCAGCAATATTAAAATGATAAAAGGCTTGCCATATTTCAGTTGATTTGTAATAAATCCAGAATGTATGACATTTTTGTTTTTGTAATTGCATTTCAGAAGATAAAGAACTTTATCACAATATTCTAATTTTCTGAGACAGTCCTGTATGTCTCTACATGACATGTGAATGAGAGGATGAATTTTTTTGAGCATCTGTATTTGGGCGTGCGCTCCGGGGTGAGCCGCGCCTCTCGGCCAATCACACTCAATCCGCAGGAAAAGAATATTTAACATCAAATTTGGAATATTCACTCAATCGATCATATTTGTACATCCGTCTTCCTCCTTGCTGAAACTTCGCTTGCCTTCAAATTCTTTTTGGAAAAAAAAAAAAAAAAAAAAATCAAATCCCATCCGTCAATCCCGACCGATCGTACGGGCCCGGATTTTCTAAATTCCCGTATCGCATCCCGCCGTTCCGAAACCTTCAGCCGGTCTCGTGACCCTCAGCGAAGAGATGATGGCGGAGGCAGATGTGGGGACGGCGAAGAGGGCGGGAGAACGCGGCGTGGAACTCAGCGCCGGAGCCTCTGCGGAGGCAATAGAAGCCACTCAGTGTCGCCGCGTGACGACCCGACCGCACCGGACGCTCGTGTTGCACATCTGGGGAGGTCGTGTTTTTTCGCCACATGCGTCTGAGCGTCCGCGCCGTCACAGGGAGATGATTCACCGGCGCCGCTCGACACGCCGACAGGTATCCCGACCGCGGAGCCTCGATCGACCCCCGGCTCGCGGGATTTTTTTTTTTTTTTTTGCGTAGGTGTGCGGCCGCACCATCTGCGAAAATCGCTTTTTTTTTTTTTTTTTTTTAAAAATGTATTTATTTCTTTCTCGGAATTCGAAACCCCCGAGCAAAATACGGGCTTTTTCACGGAGGGCGAGGGGAGAGAGACAGAGAGAGAAGGGGAGTTTGAGTAGAGGAGGAGGAGGAGGAGATGACCATTAGTCTGTTCTTTTCCACTCTAATGTTACGCAGAGATAAGTAAAATCACATGCTGGCAGCGCACGAGAGGAGGAGGAGGAGGAGGGCGGCGTTGTCGGAAAATCGCGACGGCGGGGACGTCCTGGAGTCGAACGTGAAGCCCCCGAGAAGCCGAACGCCCGTCTACAAACTAAGCCCCGGGGGGAAGAGGAGAGCAGGATATTAAAAAGGCCTTTATTGCCGGCGTTTGCAGACGACATTGTGATCTCTTGCGAAGGCAGGGAGCAGGTGGAGGAACATCTAGAGAGGTGGAGGTCCGGAAAAGGAGAGGGATGAAGGTTTGCATGACGGGATAAATGTGTGTGGATGAGAAGGGACCTGGATGGAAGTCGGTTCAGCACAATTTAGATGTTCTGGAGGTTAGTTTGGACATGGGCGAAGGCGGGATGGTGAAGATCTGGGTAGCAGGATTGGACGATTGGATGAGGGGGAAGAGGACGAGAAGTGAGTTGGTACGAGAGAAGAAGATGCAGAGGAGAGGGTTAGATGGAGAACAAGTTTCCCAACTGGTAAATGTGTGCTGCAGAGGGGGAACTTCTTCTGACTTACTGTTTAAATTAAAGTCCAAGGTGTGTGTGTTTGCGTACGTTTGGGATTAGCGTTTCAACCCGAAGCCACGGCGCTTCCTCGGTACCTCGCTTCCTCGCCGCTACCTTCACATACTGATTTCACACCAAAGCTCGCCGCTTGAAGCCCGACGGGGCCTCCGCCTCCTTGCCCTTTTGTCCGCCGCCGCCAGACACCGCCGCCCCCCCCCCCAGTCCTTCTTCGCCGCGGCAACACAACCCGACGGCTCGTCTTACCTGGCATCTCCAGCCGTTACTCAGCAAGTGCGCATTACAGGCCTCCTCCTTTCACCTCCCCCCTCCTTTTGTCGACCGGCCTCCCCTCTTGGCCCGCAGCCAGCGTCGCAGACAGCGCGAGTGATCTACGCGAGCGCCGTTTATCCCCCCGCCCTCCCGTCCTCCCCTTCCTGCGCGCTGCCAGCGGCGCTCTAATCCCCGGCGAGGTATAATGGCGTCCCCGGTGCCGGCGGTGATACAGGCTTGATTTCATTATGACGTTTAACGGGCGCAGCGGGGGACCGGGTTGCACGGCGGCGGGGCGTTTGCGCGGGCGTTTGACGTCTTCGGCTTCTCGGACGGCGGAATTAACGACGACGGGATTTGGGCGGGATCGTAAACTAAAAAAAAAAAAAAAAAAAATTTTTTTTTTTTTTTTTTTTTCTCGATCTCCTCATCCGAGGGGCCTGTTTACATCTTCAGATGGCGCCTTGCATCATGCGACACACACACACACACACACACACACACACACATGCATGGATATTCAAAGAAAAGCGCAGGAAATATCAACCTTGAAAGCGGTCTGCGTTTATGTTTAGATAAAGCCCCGCTTCTGTCGGCGCCCGCGAGGGACAGACCATACATTCAGACCGCCGAGCCCCCCCTCGCCTCTCCCAAGTCTGCTTTTCGTGCCCGGCGGGTCACCGAAGACCAGAACCGGGATTTCGGGAAAGCGTATACGTCGCCGGGATCTCATTCTTTCCGCCCTCTCGCCGCTTCCTGTTCCCTTTTTTTCAACGGCTCCGTCCATCCATCCCCTCACACCTCGCTAATTTCCTTCCCTTTTTCCTCTCCTGCCCCCGATGTTCTTTCTTCACCCCCCACCCGACTCTGTACTTTTGGCTTTTTTTTTTTTTTTCATTTGCAATTACAGTAATATATAACATCAGGCGCTGTGAGATTTAGAGCTTTACCTTACATAACCCCGGGATTTAGCCGCAGGGTTTAAAGGCTTCTCTGAGCGGCTGAGCTGGGGGCAATTGGGCCTCTTTAAAATATTTTCAAAGGGCTGAAATCCCCAAAGGCCCAATGAGCGTGTAGGGATAGGAAGGCTTTGCGTGGCCTTGACATAGCGCGACGATCGCTATTTGTATGTTCTGCGGAGCCCGAACGGTCAAAACACGACCGTTATTAGGCGTCGGGCCGCGCCGGCCGAGGAGCGCTAATTCAAAAGGTTTTTTTAATCTCGCCGTGGAGGGTTCTGGAAAAACATCCGCAGAAAGTAGCGTGAAAATGTTTCAGCCCTGCGGTTTGCACTTCTGGTTTCCGCCCACTTGAGTCTTCGCAAGCCCCGGAAACAACGGCCCCTTTCACACCGGAGGAACTTTTCGCAGTTCCCGGAACCTGTTTCGGGAACGAGGCTGTTTCTCCGTGCATTTTAAAAGCAAAGGATTTAAATCCCTAGAACCATCTTAGCTCCGCTATCGGGCTTGGTGATTGGTTGAACTCCTAACTAATGGCCATTACAAGATACTTCCATAACCTCCTTCGGACCCGATGATGAAAAACGAATGTCTGTTTTCAAACGGAAGGAACTTTTTCTGTTGTTTCGCGTATTCGGACGGCGTCGGAACCAGAATACCAGCTTCCTGGTGATTGGTGGAGCTCATAAGCCGAACCCATGACCAACTGCGGGGCGCCGTTTTTACCCGTCAGGTCTTTTCTTTGCGAAAAATTGGACAGATATGAGAATAAGAACACCTTCATTTATCCCGAAGGGAAATTGTTGAAACAGCGAGAAATGTGGTCCGTGCTCTTCTGGCCTTCTTACGACGCAAAGGGGTTTCCAGGGCTCGCAGAAGAACGTCAACATTTTCTCCGAAAATACGTTCGGAGGCAGCTAACAGCGGGGGTTTTCACGTGGCGAGGCGGTGCAGGGAGAAAATAAAAACAGAGAGTCCACGGTTATTATTCCCGCCACGCAGAACACGATTCCTGCGTTTGTCGTGGAGTGTATTGCTTCATGTCGTACCCGTCCCGAGCGTCGGTTCCTCGCTGCCTGTGAAAACGCAAAACTAAGTTTCCCCTGGAGGAGGCTATTTCCTGAAGCGAAATCGGAGCTGGACTTTTCTTATTACTTTTCTGTCCGAAAGCGGCTAATGCTAACTCTGTCTGAGACTTAATAGAACTCATATTTTCTAAACGTCATTGGCAGTCAAGAATGTTAGCGGAGGCTGCAAGTCGGTTGTGGCTTATTCCCTGTTGATTCTATTCTGTGTCCATTCAGAAAACCCGAAATATGACAAACGCCGCCGCGCGTTCATATAATTGTGTTCCCTCCACGCGCGGAGCTTCGTTAGCGTAGCCGCCACGGGCTAACGTAACCCGGGACGCCGATTGTTGCACAAAGCGAGCTAGCGGCGGTTAGCGTTGAGAATCTTCACTGTATCTAAGCAGAACATTTGCAGCCTGTGTGTGGACGTGCATGTGCACGTGCTCATGCACGTGCCCAGACCATCCAGTATATGCCATCAGAGATCTCTGGAAGGTCTCCGAGGAGGCACCGCTGCAGGAGCCGGGGATCGAACTAGTAACTTTTGCAAAATTCTTCTCCCACAAATCCTTGCGTTGAGGCTCGGTTACACGTGCGCGCCCACATGCATGCGGTCACTGAAATGTTCAGGGTGCTCCTCATGCACACAGTTACATGATTACTGTCTATTTTAGGTTTTATAAGTGGAGTCGCTCACGCGCAGCGTTTTTATGTCACCAGATGTATGCTTTCTTCCACTAGATGATTGGTCTGCGCTCTCATATTACCCCTACACTACCTCACGTGCACACACACAGACACGCGCGTACATACACAATCAGAGATAAGCGACGGCGTGCACACGCAAAAGCAACATTACGCCGGATTGTTTTACATGTTCGGTCGCGTGAATGTACTGTATGAGTCAAGCTGATGTGCGTGTCTGTTTGTACATGTGTGTGTGTGTGTGCACGTGCGCACGGCCCCCCGACCACCACTGCAAACAAACCTTTTTTTTTTTAATAATCGAGACAGGCCAAACAGACAGGCCGTAAATTTGAAATAATGCGCCGCCTGGCCGAGAGCAGCGAGGGAGGTGAGTTGTGGAGAACCTGATGGAGGAGAAGGAGGAGAAGATAATATCCACAGATCGGGGCGTGTGTGTGTGTGTGTGTGTGTGTGTGTGTGAGGGGGGGTTAAAGTAGAGAGTGCACGTCAGTTTGCCTCGCAGGCAGAGCTGATGTGCGCAGAGCCGATGATGGCCCCGATGCTCCGGGATGTGTAATATCTGGCAGGGTTAACGTCAGCCTCAGCTTCTTAGGGCAAATTTTTAATTTCTCCCTGGCTCCGCTCCTGAGCTGTATATGCGTGTGTGTGTGTGTGTGTGTGTGTGTGTGTGTGTGTGGGTTAAGATGTAAAGCTGCTGGGATTAGGCCGGCCTGAGAGGAAGACATGGGAGGCGAGGGACGGGATGAGCCCCTTTGCAGGCTCGCAGCCCACCGCGGCGCCCGTCGCTCTCAGACGGTCAACAAGGAGCTTTGCGGCGGCCCCGAGCGGCCGCGCGCACTGAGCGCGCACGCCATCGCGGGGATGAGGAGGAGATGAAGGGATGATGACCAGCGATTAAAACCGGGGACGAAGTCCAGAGTTCACACACGCGCAGGATTTACCGATCGTCATTTGCTTTCATTAACTTCGTCCATTTATTCATTCCTTCGTTAGCTAGACCGCCAATCCTGAACTCGGGTTTGAGTTATCCAGGCTGACTTCGCCCCGAAACAGTCGCCGAGACATTCACCCTCTCATTCACGAGTCGCATAGAAAGCTACGACCGGTCGCTCGCACATCTGGCCAATTTCACCCTCCATTTGTACCGCGGGAGGAAACCGGAGAAGCCGTAGGAAACACACCCGGATGTGGGGAGTACGCGGCGCTTCCACGCAGAAAGGCTTCCCCCTCGTGAGAATCCAAGCGGGGATCTTCTCGCTGTGAGGCGGGAACGCTAATCAGTCGACCCGCCTGCTCCCATTTGTTTTTGTTGCCTGATATTCCTCTAAAAAACTGAATGAGTCCGGTTCGAGGGCTGCAGCGACGGAGCCCCCCCTCTCTCACACACACACACACACACACACACACCCTGGCTTCTTGTCTCAGTCCACTTTTACTGGTCTCCCAGCGTTTTAATAGGTGCTTGCGTCCCGGCTGCAGCTGCGGCGGGCCGGGGAACGGGGCGGGCGGAGGGAGGGAGTGGGAACTGAATCATGAAATAAGGACCATATTTCCAAAGTGAGCTAAAATGTGGACTTTCCATTTTTGTAACCATGACTCTCTCTCCCATTTCATCCTATTTCGACCCGCGCAGCTGCTCGTCAGTAGTGGTGTGTTTGTTTGCCTCGGCCCGTCCACCCTTCACACACACACACACATAGACGCACACACCCCCCCCCTTTAGCTCATGCAAACTTTACTTTTCGTCATGCTTTTTCCACTGCAGGAGTATCTGCTTTTGATTAAAGAGAAGAAGAAAAAGAAAAAAGAGGAGCGTATCCCGTTCTGTCTTTTCCCCCCTAAACTCCATTTAACACAGACAGCATTTCATTTTTCTCTCCTTCCCCTCCCTCCTTTGTCTTCCCTCGCGCCGTTCTTTCCACGGCGGTTTGTTTTAGGCCACGCGGCCCCGCGAGAACCTCGCCGCCGCTGTTTTGATTCTCCATCGCCATCCCCGAAACGCCATCCGCTCTCCCGCCCTTCACCCTTCGGCGATTTTTTTTTTTTTTTTTTTTTTTTTTCGTTACGCCTCTCCGTCGACGGTGCGAGATCCCGACGGCCGGGTCGGGCTCGCGGTAAAAATAAACACGCCGCTCCTCCCTCCTTAATGGCGGCGAAGGCCACGCCGTGTGGAATGACGGATTCCTCGTGAAGTCCGAGATAGAGATCTTCAAGTTCGAGATCTTCAGAGTGATTATTTTGTGCTATGGTTGTATATTTTAAGATAAGATAAGATAAGAACAACTTTATTTATCCTGAAGGAAATTGTTGTGCCAGAGTTTCAAGTAAAACATAACAATAATAGATAATACACTGCTCAAAAAAATAAAGGGAACACTTAAAAAACACATCCTCGGTCTAAATGAATGAAATATTCTTACGAAATACTTTGCTCTTTACACAGTTGAATGTGCTGATAACAAAATCACACAAAAATGATCAATGGAAATCAATTGTATCAACCCATGGAGGTCTGGATGAGGAATCACACTCAAAATTAAAGTGTAAAAACAAACTCCAGGCTGATCCAACTTTGATGTAATGTCCTTAAAACAAGTCAAAACGAATCTGTGTTGCTTCCTGAGTGGACACTATGATTTCACACAAGTGTGATTGACTTGGAGTTATATTGTGTTGTTCAAGTGTTCCCTTTATTTTTTTGAGCAGTATAGTAGGAAGGAGGGAGAATAAGAAATTCAATAAAATATAAAGTGTCGAAGTTAAGGCCATCAAGTGTTTTAAGGTCTTAAAAAGTACAAAGATTTGAATATTCCCATCGGCTGAAGGAAGAGGAATTAAAAAGTCTGATAGCCTCAGGTAATAACCTAAAGGTAATAACCTTTAACATCACATTCCTCTACCTGCTCGTCACATTAGGCATTTGCGCATCCGTTTCCGGTAGAATCCGAATTTGTTGCTGATGTTAACCCGGGTGTCAGATTCAAAGATCTGAGCAACAAGTCAAGTCGAATTTTATTTCCACGGAATCCCGACCCAGCTATCTGACGATCGCATAGCCGATCTGGACCACACACTTTTAAGATGATTGACACAAACCCGACATGAGGGAGCACTTGGCGACGGCGGCGAGGAAACGCTGCTTTTTACCAGACGGATTCCAGACCAACGCTGGCGGCGTCACGCCTCGACTGGTGGGCGGAAAGCAAGAGTGTGACAGAGACAGAGGGGGTGTGAGGTTTGGAAGGGACGCCGCAAATGATCCGTCGCTACTAATACCAGTAGCGCTTACAGCTACATGCTAATAGCTGAAATGATAAAGCCATAACTTTGATAGTCATCGAAGAAATAGACGCCTCGGAAGCGGCAAAACAAGAGACTCGGGTGAAAATTTGAAGTTACCGTCATGATGGTGAGAGGAAGGAGAGAAGTGCCCACTGCAGCATAGCTAGGGGTTAGCCTAGCGCTAACTATTTTGACCTTTTCTTAAACAAAGAAAGGGCGGCCGACCCCTGGATACAGAGTGAGCGGACGATAGTTCGGAAGGAGAGGACCTCGGTAACGGTACGCTCCGGCTCCCGTTTTGCTTTTCGAGCCTTTTTGAGTCGGCGGGGTTGAAAAACACACGGTTCTAACATAGTCTGAGTTCACTCTTGAACTTTCTACGCTCACGGCTCGGATAAAGCGACGACGGCCGGCCGGTGCGATCAAACACTCCAAAATCATCCGCATCAGCGGAGTGGAATGCACTTGGAGCTCGATCATTACGACATTTTTTATTTTACGCTATTTTTCTTGCGGGTTGCCTAACCTTTAAATGATTCCGGCCTGTCTGGTAACTGATCACGCTCTATTTTTATCCTGTTTGCCTGCACGATTGGAGCTTATCGCCCCGCAGTTGAACTTTTTACTCCACCGTCATGATTTTGCCTTCCACCGAGCAACCTCGAGGATCCACAGACGTGTCCGACGATCCTCGCCAGATCGCTTCCCTCTGCCACCTCACACATGTGACAACGCACCAAAAAACACGCTTTTTAATAGATCTGCTCTTCATCGTGCAGGAACTCTTTTATTCCGTCCTTCTACTCGTGGAATGAGTCCAACCGGGGATGGTTGTCCAATGGCGGCCCACTGCTTGCTCTGAACTTCCAACAGTGATTTTGGACCACCGGCTCCCAGATTCCAGGGTGACAACGTCATTTTCCCCCAGACCGTGGGTCGCGACCACAAACTCCGTCTTTGCCGAGAAGCCGCACACAAACAAAACCAATATTGACATTGGAACCGACGTCAGATCTGTGACGAACCGTCCCGGGCTTTTGCAAAGGGACTCTGTGTACCTGTTAACGCTCTCCGAGGAGATCCCGGGGCGTTTGTACGCGTCTCATCTACTCCGGTAGCCGCGGCGCTCGGCTCGGCGGGCCACCGACGGCACACCTGCTCGCCATGAATGGCCGCAGTGTCTACCTCGTCAACGGATTTCAACCTGTTTGGGAAGGCAGAGAGAGCTACTCTGGGGCGATGGCCAGCGTCCAGAAACGGTCCGCAGCAAAACAGCTTTCAGCAAACACTTGGTTGTTTACCGATCTAGCGTTGTGCTAACAGGTAACCAAAACATACCGATTGGATCCTGTGAGCTGTCCTGCTTGTACGGATGTCCTCAAGTTCCAGGGGTTCCGCAACGTTATCCGTGTTTATTGTGCTTTAAGAACACGATCTAGTTGTGCAAAAAGTGTGTGATCACCTCTTATCGACTTTTAGGTTCCCCCGAATGTCCGGGCGCTTGCCATTTTTGAGAGCTACCTCGAAAAACCGATGTCTGCCACCCTTCCCCGCTGTGGGAACTTTTTTCGCGAGTTCCTAGAACCTCGGATTCGGACCGTGCATTCGGACGGCAGAGGAACCAGGGAACCTCCTGTAGCCCCGACTCCGAGTCAGGGTCTTTTTACGGTTCCGCAGAAACTCACAATGTAGCCTCTTGCCGATTGGCTGAACTCATAACACATGTCCGGATACTTCTTGCAGCGCGGCCTCTGTTGTGGTCAGCTGTTTTCTTGCAACTTGCAGCAAAATGGAAATAGCTTGCAAGAAATGGACTGACAAAGAGGTCCGGTCTCTTCTGGCCTGCTACACCGGAGTGGGGTTGCCAGGGCCTGCAGCGGAACATCAATATTTCCGCCAAAATAAGTTGGGAGTTAGCTAATGTTTGGGTTGTTCACACAGCGAAGCGGTGCAGGGAGGAAATAAAAACACTTCCATGGTCATTATTCGTGCCACGCAGAACATGAATCCTACTTCGCCCTCCATCGTTTCACCTCTTCTTTGCGGGGGTTTGTTTTTCTGTGCGGCGCTTAAGGTAGAGTAGATGTCGCAGAAGTGCCCTACTGCCTGTGCGAATGTAAAACTACAAAGTTTCCATGGAGGAGGGTAACCAAAATCCCACGTTCTTGGATCCTTTCTGTCCAACACCACCTACCGCGCATTCGGAACAGGCATTTCTCACAGGCTGTGTCGCTGGCGAGTGTCTCTGACATACTTTGTCAGTGCGCTAACAGTCAGCGCAGAAATCTGTCTTTGCTAAAGTGTTCTCAGAGGCGTACTCCTCCCTTCTGCGAGTCACACAGAAACAAGAAATGCTGTATTTCCGCCATGGCAACCGCCATGAAAAATGTCTGCACTGTGTAATGGCAGCGCGCGTCGAAAATAATTGGCCGCCGTCCTGATTGGGACGTCTGAGGTGCGAGGACAAGCCGCGCCCGTATGCACGAACGCGGCGTTAAACCGAAGGGTCCGGTTGCAGTCCGTCGGTTCGGCGGGGCGGACGTGCCCCCCCCCCCCCCGACACACGTATGCTCTTCGTCATGTGTTTTCTCAGACTGACAAGAGACAGACAGCGCAGGCGGGGTGACAGCTGAGACCCAGAGCCGGCTCCGGGGAGCAGCCTTGTTATGCAGAACTGAGATTGACTGAAGGCAGAACCACTTGTCACGAGTTAATCCAAGGAATACACAGCCGTGTGTGTGTGTGTGTGGTTCTTTACTCACACACACTCAGTCCTTGGCTCCGCTAACACGTGGTTTACCTTAAGACTCATCAGAGGACTCACAGACGTTGTCGTTTTTCTGCACGATTACCCCGGTTTCGATGTGTTTGCGCCCCGGCTTGTGTTTCGGTGTGTGGTTGCACCTGCTCCTTACCTGAATCCCCCTCCCGAGCTACCTGTGGCCTCAGGAACCCCCCTCCCCGACCCCCAAATCCCACCCCCGATGCACCCCGAGGGCCAAATGGAAAACATCACATCATAATCCGAACCGCCTCCTCCCCTTCAGCTGTCTAACCTCTCTCTATTTTCCTCTCGTCCTCTTATGTCATCTATCTCTTCCTCTCCTCTTTTCTCATCGCCGTCTTCTCCGTTCTCTCCTTTCTGCCCCCCCCCCCTCCTCCTTATCTGTTTTTCATAAAACTCCTGGCTGAGCTAAGCCAGAGATCCCAGAGGCGTAGTGTGAAATGCTAGACATTTCTGAATGGCCGCCAAACAGATGCGTGCTCCTCTGGTCTGCCCCTCCACTCTTGACATCCTCTCCGAGCTCCGGGTGCGTCGCAGCCGCGTCCGCGTGAAACTGGACGTCCTTGACCGCCGGGCCAAATATCTTGCGGATTTTGCGATGAGACGTTTAAAATGGGGGATTTACCACGGGTTAATAGCCGGTTCCGGGTAAAATAAGAAATAAAAAAAGGCGGACCGTATGGGCAAAAAAGGTCAAAACGTCGGGGACGCTACTGCTAATTTCGGTGTTTCTCTGTGGAGGCTCCATGTTTTTGTCTCACAGTCCAAACGTAGATTCATCGGAGAGACTAGACGGCCCAGTTGGGCGAATTTTTGTATGCCTCTTTATTCAAAGAGTCAAGACTTTTATTGTCATTACACTGCGTGCAACGAAAACAACCTTTAAAAGCGGGACGCGGCACAACAATAACACTATAGCGGTATCTCTGGGTTTGGGATATAAGACCAGAAATGTAAAAAGAATAAATAAATATTAATAACAACTAAAAGAATAAATAGATGCATATGTAGAAAAAAAAGGGGAAAATGTGAAATAGAACGAGATGGCTACAGTTAAAGGACAAACTGGAACAGAGAGCAGCAAGTAGAAGCGTCGCTACAGTCGCTATTTGAATGAAAGCAACAGCGCTAGGTAGCGACACGAACGTCAATGAATTTCGAGGCGGTCCTTCTCAGTGCTTTTGTTTTATGAAACGCTTTGAACTGTGACAAATCGTGTTGGAAAAGCATTGTTTTCAACAAAGGCGGCGCAAATTCCAATACCGGTGAGTACGGTACTGTACTGTAAATGCGCTAACTTGTTTTGGGAGTGAACGCAGTTGTCAGAGTGTTGGTTTGTATTCTATTAACAAAGTTTGACTGACTTATCTGACTGTTTTGTTGACATTCCCTTTAGCGCAGCTCCATTTAGTGGATGCAAAACGTAACCCCAGCCACTACTGTGGCTTTAACTATAATGCGGTGCACCATATAGATGATTGTTTTCAAAAAACAGGCCATTCATTGAAGGTGTGCCTTGTAGTCCAGTGCGCCTTATGGTGCGGAAAATACGGTATATGGTGATGGATGGGAGGATAAATGTTTGTGCATCTCTATGGAAGATGTGAATGAGGGGGTGAATGTTCTCCGTCTCTATGTGACTTACGAAATGTGAGTGAAATGTTGTGTCTACATGAGGAGTGAATGAGAGGGTGAATGCTTGTATTTGTCTCTAAACAACGGATACGGTACCGGAGAGCCAAAAGCAATGACGAGAGAATAGCAACACACTCGTACGACATGAAAAGTATAAAATACTTTTCATTAATGTGCTGATTGACCTCACGTGGGACACATGTCGATGCCTCCGGGCCCTAAAATGCCCAGGTCTGCTCTAGACCAGGGTGAATTCTTGCCTCTTTATGACGCGTCTGAATAATTCGCATTTATATGATGATAAATGGTCATGTTTCTATTGCATGTGTGAATGAGAGTAAATGGCGGAGTGCGGAATAAGCTGTACATAAAGAACGACTGAATGAACGAATGGTTTATGAGTACGAACCCCACTCCTCCAGATCTCCCGTCGGATCTTCCCGCCGTCGTCTCCTCAGACGACGTCAGGCGACGAAACGCTCCCCTCGCAGATAACAAGGCCGAGGCGATTGAATATTAGTCAACGGCGCGAGCTTAATCTCCCCGCGCCTCCGATTGAGAGGAAAGACGGTTTTACAGCTTTCATCCGGGTTAATAAGTTAATAGATGGATTGATAGATGGGCAGAATAAATCTCCAATTATCAGCTCGAGTGGAGCCGTAAGCCGTCGGAAAGTGGGCTAATCCCTCGTGTCCGACATGTATGGACGTGCGTTTTGACTCGCCGCCGTTTCATCTGATCCCGCGTGAAAGCGCACGCCGGTGACCTCTAGTGTCCGACGGGGAAGGGTGTTTTTTTTCCCGTCTCGGCCCTCTGGGCCCCGGGGACGTCGATTGAAAGTGTGTGTGTGTGTGTGTGTGTGTGTGTGAAGGGGCATTTATCGGCTCGTATTCTCGCTAGCATGTCGGAGACAGGAAGCCTGGGGCGGTTGCTTACTTACCTTATCTGCCCGAGATAAAGCTAGCTTTGACACAGATAGCGGGGGTGAGGTGGGGAGCGGGGTGGCCCTTTCGCATGGCAGTGTGTGTGTGTGTGTGTGTGTGTGTGCACGTGGAGGCAAACTGCGCCTGGAGTCACTGACACTCGGACCAGGTTCAGCCGGGGACACAGACTGACAAATGCAGCCCGGCGGTGACTCCCAGACAGCTGGTGGTCAAAGGTCGCCTTTCTATCTCTGCCCTCATTTGGCTGATTGTTTTCTCTCAGGCTCATCTGCTACTCCGTCTCTCTCTCTCGCTCTCTTTTTCTTTCTCTCTCTCATTTTCTCCTTCAGCGTCAACTCACAAGAATAAATCTTCATTTCATGCCGCAGGTCTGCAGATCCGGCCGTTCCTTCCCCTAAGAAACACTCGATTTCGCGCCGCTTTCCAGTTGACTTTGGAAAGCCCCTGTCACCCCCCCTCGCCTCCACAACACACACACACTTACACACACCTCCCTCGCTTAACCGGAGCCACCACTTGTACTCGCGCCTCATTTATGCCTCCGGCTCGGGTTCAGTGAAATGTTTTTTCGCTCGTGACAGTGTTATAAAGGCATTATTGAGGCGTTATAAAGGTCTTATAAGCACTTCCGTGTCAACGCCGGGAGGGCGGGGCGTCGCAAAGCTAACGACGCAAACGACGTCGCCCGGGGAGGATGTGCAGTTACACGCGGACATTCATCGCTCCCCTAATTCATTAGGCCAAACGAGCATTTATGCAGTACAGACATTATTTTTACAGGCCGGCTTTATGTGTGTGTGTGGGGTTTTACGGCCCCTCGTAAAAGACGCCCTCCAAGCCCCCCGATAGATTTGGGAGCATTTATTCGCGCTAGTTCACCGACCTAGAATGGGGTTTTCTCGATCGGAGCGACGTGACGTTTTCCCCCAACGATCGCCGTCGCCGCGAGCTTTCTCTGGCTGGAGATATTTAAAAAAAGAATAAATCACTTTCTTGATCCAACGCTCCTTTTTTTTTTTTTTTTATTATTGAACCCCCAAAAGGAGGCCCCGCATGGAAAAGGCCGTGGTTAGAAAATGTAATGCTACATTGCTAAATTTTAAAAATACCACAATACAGATCTAATTAGCTGGGATGCTAATTGTTAGAATTAAAACAATAGCGGGAAGAATGGATCTGACTCGTCCCTGTCAATGCAAGCAGACAAACACACCGCTGTTGCCGTGGCGATAAGGGATGGTTGATAGCTCAGTAGGTCAGTGGCGCCGCGTCGCCTTGTCGTCGTTACGCACGGCAGATTATTTGTTTATGTTGAAAGTAGTAATTACAACGTACTTACAGCGGGATTAGCGGCTGGAGGCTCGCTTACCCATTTTCCCGCAGAGCAGCTAACATGGGGTTTGCGTGTGTGTGTGTGTGTGTGTGTGTGTGTGCGTGCACCAAGGTTTTGGGGAGACCCTTGTGGTTCTGAGGTGCACCAGCGGGGGTGAGCTGTGAGAAGCCATGCAGACAGAAGTTCACAAAAGCATGATCCCCCCCCCCCCACACACACACACACACTCTCTCACACACACACACACACACACACACACACACGTACAGCCATTGTGTGAGTGATGTGGCTGTCAAGGATAGGCACGCATCGCAGCATGCTTGTTTGCTTAAATGGCGGTGTGTGTGAGATTTATTAGCGGGGATACTGTGAGAATAGTCTGCACGTCCGAATTCTTGGCCGCTAGCGAACTGACTGCTACCTCTCTACGTTTAACTTTCAGCTGAGTGTGTGTGTGTGTGTGTGTGTGTGTGTGTGTGTGTGTGTGTGTGTTTGCTTTCTCTCACCTCCCCTGTAGTGCTGGATTTGATTGTGTCTGCCTCCTAGCTGGTGCCCACTATATGCTGCCCCCCGACCCCACCACACACACACACACACACACACACACACTCCTCCTCTGCCAACAAGTCTGTCTTTCTCTCTCATTCCTTCTTTTATTCTCCCTACTCACGTCTTTCTTGGCGAGGCAAAACGTTCCCACAGCTCTCACAATCCCCCCCCAGCCCCCGAGCCCCCCTCCTCTCTCAAACCCCCCCCCGCCCTCTCCTCCCCCCATCTCCCTTTTCTTCCTCTCTCATTCACTTCTCCCTGTCTTTTTTTTATTTTCTTTTTTCTTCCTTGCGTTCACTTTTCTCCTCTTCAACCACGTTTTTATTTTTTTCTTCCTTTCCACCCTCCCCCCTTCCTCTCACCCCTACATTCCCTGGCACAGACTGGCATCACATGATCCCAGTTGCCTCTTCTGCCCAGGCCGGTGCCACACACACACACACACACACACACACACACACAAAGGAATACACTAGCTCGGGAGTAACGCTCAGACCTTCTTTCAATCCCTCCATCTCTTCTCGCGAAACTCAAAATGGAGAAACGACATGTTACGGGCCGGCGTGAAGCATCGGCGTGTCCAATGAGAGCCGCCGAAAGGGTTTGTCGGCAGTGTGTGTGTGTGTGTGTGTGTGTGTGTGTGTGTGTGTTCTCATCTTCCTCCGGACATTTTACCGAAGCCGTCCCTCCACACACACCCCCCTCCACCTCCTCCTTGTTGAGGTATCTCCCGCCCTCCCCAGGAGAGGCCGAGCTCTCCGGCCGCTCACAGGCGACCCCTGCTGGCCGGGCCCAGACGCGACAGCCGGGCGGGTTTGCAATAATATCCCTTTTTTTTTTTTTATTAATTTTTTTTCGGGAAAAATCCTCCTACCTTTCACATCTCTATCTCTTCCAGCATGGATACTCTGTCTGCGAGTGTGTGTGTGTGTGTGTGTGTTTGCATCACAGCTCATCAGCATAGGAGCAGATAAAAGATAAAAGAATCGGGGCAGAGGGAGCAAGGACAGGGAGAGGGGTGCAGGAGGTGGAAAGGGGGGGTTTATACGGGCAACCAGCCAGCTGCCTCCCCATCCTCCCGCCTTCTACCCCCCGCCATGGTGTCTCTCCCATGGTTGATTCCCTTCAGGCCCCTCTCACCCCCTCTCGCCGCCTGGCTCCCCGGCTCTGCGCTGCGTTGGCACAGAGAGGGTGCAGGCGGCGCACAGAAGGCCACGCAGATGGGCAACGGGGCAACGCAGGGGCTGCTTCGCCACACCTGCTCCTCGCTGGCACGGAGCTCCGGCCAGGCACACACACACACACACACACACACACACACTCACGCACACACACATATATACATACACAGATGTGCATCTGATGTGAAAAAAGCAGGGTTTATTGGGCTAACTCGAGCTAGACCCGCTGCAAGCGCGCACGTGCAAACCCTCCCACAGACCGTGGCTTCGCGCACATGTTGACGCTCGTGCACGCGTGCGTGCATAGTCGGGGAACGAAGAGGAACCTCCTCCCACACGCCGCCGCTCAGCCTGTCAGTCACAGATGTTTACACACTTATCTCCAACTGTGCCTCAATATGCGCCATCCAGTCATATTTTTTTTTTTTCTTTGCACCAGCACTCCTATCACGGAAGCGCACGAGACACAATGCACGTAACGTATTTATAGTTTCCCCCTCCCGTGCTTTCGCACATGACGATCGATCATCTTTGCTTTCCGATCACGATGGTTCTGGCGTTGTCACGCGGCCCCGGCCTTAACGTCGGAAGAACGCGGAAGTGGCTGATTTTAACAGGCAAGGGCGCAAAGCGCCAAAAATAGCTTGAGGGAAAATCCATCCCAAAACTACGGTGTCATTCATACCCGGCAACCGTCTCCGTTTGAAAGCACAAACATGCTCCGCGAGACAGTAAATGAGCCGTTTAGGATGGAGGGGGGGGGGGGGGGGGAGACATATCTCTCCCATTACAGCGACAGTGTGTATCTGTGTGTGTGTGGGTGTGTGTTTGGGGGTGCAAATGGGAATCAATAAAGCGGCAAGTTAGAAAACAGTGATGAGTGATGGAAGCCACTGGAACAGCTGCTGGTTTGAATAGCAGGAAAAGTAGCGTAGCCGCTGGGTCAATATTTCCAATCACTTCATTCATTCATTCATCTATACCGCTGGTCCCCAAACTACGGCACGCCTCCGCATTTTTTTTTTTTTTTTTCATTCTGGCCACGTGATCGTGAGTTGTGCGTGCATAGAACGTAACATTCTATTCCACCCTTATCTGAAACTCCTCCCTCAAAAAACAAAAAACCTGGACACACCCCTGTCAAATAACATCATAATGGCGAAAAGATTAGGTAAGAGAAAAATAGATGCAGAACGCAGGGTATTTAACCTGCGGTGGACGAACGATTATTTTTTTGTTCGATTCTTAAAAATATCTTCACAAAGACATCAGTCATTAATAATGTTATTATTTATTTTCTGATTTTTTTTTCCTTTTAAGATCCCAGAAAGGGTTCATTTTTGGTAAGTGTTTACGTTTAGACACCTCTGCGATCGTCACACATTTTGTTACAAACCAGCCCGGCCCCCCGTCAGAGAGGGGAAAAGTTATTTGGCCCTCGCAGGAAAAAGTTTGGGGACTATACGGTTTATCCTAAAATCAGCTGCTATTGGACAGGAGGCGGGTTCACACACGAATCAATTGACAGTAAATGTCATATTGAGACGTGCAACCATCCTCATACAATATCGAGACATCACGCATCGTAAAGTGACATGCAATTATCCACCCTCTCATTCACGTCATACGGAGACAGACAATCACCCCCCCCCCCCCACACACACACACACCATTCACATGTCTCTGGTGTACGTCTTATATTTTTTGGTGTGTGAAAGAAGATGCGTAGAACATGGCGACCCCGCATAGAAAGGCTGCTGGCATTGAACCAGGGACCTTCTTGCTTTTCACATGCCATCCCCTCAGCTCAGCTAAATGCCCAGTCACACACACACACACACACACGTACACACACACCCCCCCCCCCACCCCCCACACACACACCAGCATAAGGTCCAGTTGGAACCGTCAGGTTATTAAAGCTTTGCAGGTAGACCGAGACTCAGCAGGTGGGGGGGGGGGGGGTCTGATCTCAGGGCTTTTTATTATCAATTTTTTATTATTATTAATTTAAGGAAGGAAAGGAAGTGAAAACGGAGTGGTGGGAAGGGAGGAGGGGGAGCTGGGGGGGATTTTTCCTTTTTTTTTTTTTTTTTTTTTTTTCGTTTTTTTGAAATGAAGTCCAGTAAAAGAGCCGAGTGAACATCTGTGTGGGATCGCCGTGGGGATTAGGAGGGTTTGGAACATTTTAAGCGCATTAAAGATTTAAAAAAAAGGTCAGAATGTTTAGCAACACACTGATAAACCTCTTAAGCGAAACCCAATTGGGGGAGGCTGCGCCATTTCTTTATCCAGAGGCGGGTGGAGGAGAGGTGGTGGTGGTGGGGGAGGGGAGGCAGATTGGCGCTCTGAAAGTTTATGTTTATAAGTGAGTTTTCCCGTCACACACTTTCCTGAGCACCTACCTGCACTGCTGGATTATAATCCCAGACGTGCAACCAATCACCAAATACACAATATATAGATATCCAAACATTCACTCTCTCATTCAGTCGTCATTCACGCACGTATTATATAGAGACGAGCAGCCATTCACTCACTCATTCTGTACACGGTATATCTATAATCATGTTTACGCTAAATATTTATTGTCAATACATATCCAAATCCACTGCGGACAGCAAAGTGAGATATTCATTGTACAGGGAAACACGTTTACGCACTGTACATACAATGATAAACACTTTGAATCTTGAATTTACACATCGCATGGATATACAGGACTGTCTCAGAAAATAAGAATATTGTGATAAAGTTCTTTACAGAATATAAAGATTAGATCAATAGACAGATGTAATATAACAGAATGGAATTTATGTATATATATATATATATATATATGCACTGTATAGTGTGTGTGTGTGTGTGTGTTTGCACTAAATGGGATTGCACAAATAGTGATATAAATGATATAAAAAGTATATAAACAGAATCGCTGATATATTAAATCATTAGAAAATTAATGTCAAAATACACAGGACTGTCTCAGAAAAGTAGAATATTGTGATAAAGTTCTTTATAGAATATAAAGATTAGATCAATAGACAGATGTAATGTAACAGAATGGAATTTATGTATTTATATATATATACATATATACATATACATATACATGTATATATGCACTGTATAGTGTGTTTGTGTTTGCACTAAATGGGATTGCACGAATAGTGATATAAATGATATAAAAAGTATATAAACAGAATCAATGATTTATTAAATCATTAGAAAATTTATGTAAAAATATACAGAACTGTCTCAGAAAAGTAGAATATAGTGATAAAGTTCTTTATCTTCTGTAATGCAATAAAAAAACAAAAATGACTTTTTCATGATATTCTAATATTTTGAGATAGGATTTTTTGAGTTTTCCTAAGATGTAAGCCATTATCAGCAATATTAAAATAATAAAAGGCTTGCAATATTTCAGTTGATTTGTAATGAATCCAGAATGTATGACATTTTTGTTTTTGTAATTGCATTACAGAAGAACTTTATCACAATATTCAAATTTTCTGAGACAGTCCTGTATACTACCATTCACTCTCTCATACACGTCATATAGAGAAAAACAACCATTCATTCACACTTCACATAGACGCACAACCATTTCCCCCCTCATTCATATGTCATCTAGAGAAATCCAACCCTCGCCGTCTCTTTCCCCATGCCGGATTATAATCTGTATTCCTGTTTACATGTGACCTCTGAGTGTCCAATCAGCAGAGGCCTGTCACATCTGGGCTCAGACGTGTGAATTTAGCGCCCTCCGGTCGCGGCCGGCGCTGCCTTCCGTACCCACGGGTGGGGGGGTTTCGCGTTGGCATGCCAAGGCGCCGTAACTCATAGGGACGGATGAATGGACAATGAGGGAGAGAAGGAGGAGGAGGAGGAGGAGGAGGCCAGACGGAGACGAAGAGCAGCGAAGAACAGTGGCGAATTTGTCTGAGCCGTCGGAGGTAGAGGCCCCGGCGTTTGACCGCGAGCTGACGTCGGCCCCGGCTATCCTGAGATGACGCTGGGGGTCCGGGGGGGTCGGAGGAGTCGCTCTGTCTTCACCTGCGGCGTGTTTGCACGCGGATGTCGTTATTCTCGCCTCTAGGCTCCCTCGTGCAGGAGACGCATTTTACCTTTTTTGTGTCGGCTCGTGTGTTTGGAGGAAGCAGAACTCAAACGCGGCTCGGCTTCGTCCGGAGAGTGGAAATAAACTTCACCCCCCCCTCCCTTCCCGAGTATCAGTTTTACATTCTTTCACCAGCCGTGAAAAATCCCCTTCAGTTTGAGCATATTAGATTAAAAAGGGCGTGTTTGCTTGTGTGTGTGTGTGTGTTTATGAGGGGGGGGGGGGTGTCTTTGTGCGACGTGCACGGAGCGCTTGATTTTATGTCGGGAGTGTGTCCCCGAATGATCCGCGTCTCGCGGCGTGTGTGTCTTGCAAACACATGGCTTTTGAATGCCTGCGTGTTAGCCTCCAGTTATTAGCCTGAGCGCTAAATGTGGGAGTATATCAGTGACTGTATATTGACTGAGTTGTAAAGCGAACCGCATGTTTGTGTGTATGTGTCTGTGTGAGCGCGTGCGTGTGTGTGTGTGTGTGTGTGTGCATGCGTGCGCGTGTGTGTGTGTGTGTGATTATTGGATAGCTCGCATGTGTCTGTGTGGTGTTATCTCCGCCAGGGCCATGTGCAGGGGGCCACGGGGCAACTGCGGGCACTAGATAAGAGTGCTCATCTGTGCACGCACGTGCATGTATGTATGTGTGTGTGCGTGTGTGTGTGTCTGTGTGTGCGTGTGTGTGTGCATGTTTGCGCGTCTGTGCGCGATTCGCACCCTGTTTACGCTCCGGAGGCATGTGTACCCACGTCGCGCGTGAGCAAATGCGGGCACTTGAACCAACATGTTAATAAATGTGGGTACACACATGCACGTACGTACGCACGCACGGCCTTGTGTGTGTGTGTAATAGGTATGGACATGCACACACAGCCTCCAGGGACGAGAAGCCTGCTGGCAAGGATTTCTCCCTGCTGGTGGTCTATGGAGCGTTAGCAAGAGCAGGGGGGGGATAATGAAAACACACAGCCGCGCCATTGTTCACAGAGAGAGGGGAGCGTTCCGGGTCCTCTCCACGCACCCTCGGCGCCGGGTCACATGACTTGTACAGTCACCTCGTGGCATTCACACACACTCATACACACACACGCACACAATGTACATATTCATGTGAATACTTGTATCGCTGCCAAGCTGCAGCACACACACACATGTACAGAATTCCATTCATTTGTCCATGTTTTTTTTTTTTTTTTTTTTAACATAGTGCACCTGCAAGCATGCGTCCGTGGAGGACGCCGCATCCTTGAGTCATGAAAAAAAAAAAAAAAAAAAAAGCAAACCAGGGTCTCGATGAGGACGTCGGAGTCTGTCTGAACATTTTCCAGCGAAGCATCTTTTATATTGACATCGTAAACAGCGGGCGCAGTGGTTTGTGTGGGAAGGTTCCCCGGGTTTTTCATTATGACGGGGCCGCTTTTCCGTGTGGAGCCTCCATGTGTCACCCAAAAACAGGAGGTTTACGGGAGACCCTAAATTACCCAGATGTGTGAGTGATAGTGAATGCTGGGAATGAGAGGATGAATGTTATATTCTTTTCTGCGATGAATGAAGAAGTGAGTGAATGGTTGTATGTCTGTCTCTGCGCCCCTGCGACCTGGAGTGCACGAATGAACGAATGAATAAATACGTCAGAACGGGGCTGACGTTTGATTAAACTGCGATTCAAGCGGGGCCGCGGAGCCAGAGAGAAGACAAAACAGTCAAAGGATGCTTTGCGTCTGCAAACCCTCCATTCTAGTTTCAAAGGGATGAAGTAGTTCTTCATCAGAGACTCTCCAGGAGTGAGAACCACCTGAATTTGATTCCCTCAAAGCTCACACCAACAAAGCATTCGGCTTCAATTATATAGTGTACGGATACGTGGAAAGGAATTCACTTTGAGTGTTGTTTGGAAAATTTGAAGTTCACGCGTGGCTGTCAATCACAATGTCTCCATTTCAACCCCGGCATAAACCAAGGTCGAAGCCAAGGTCGGCAGATCTTTCCCTGTTATGATGCTCAGCAGTTATAAAACTGTTGCGCAAATTGGGCTAGAAACCTCTCCCCTGTATGAATATTCATTCATTCATTCATTCATTCATTCGTTATCTCTCCGGAGCCTCTCATTGGACGAGAGGGTTCGCCCTGACTCGGTAGCCAGTCTCCCGATTTATCGACTGCTTGGGGGGAAAACACGGCCGCCGTGCCGCTTGAATAAATACCATTTCGGATTATTAGTTTTTGATCTCGTGCACCACCCGGAAGCGGAGCATGTTTAACCCCCACCGGCTTGAAAGTCCTAAAGTAAACAGGTGGTTTAAGAAAAACAGGCTCTGGGCGTTACAGTAAGAGTCAATTTATTTATTCCGACGTTATATATGTTGACGGTCTTATTTATCACGACATCTTTGCACCTCCGCGGAGGTTTATTGACTTTCCCCGATCGCGTCGTCATCGAAACTCATTTCAAAGCGACTTCCGCCACCGTGTTGTTTAAGGAAAAACGAGTTCGGCACGTTTCCGATAACGTGACCGGGGCTGAGCGTAACATCGGTTTATAATCCCGTAACGACCGTCGTTGCCAAGATATATTTAAAATAGACAAAAATAGAACTCCTGGTCTAGCGTTTTATTCTTTTTCTTATTATTGTTGTACTTTAACTAGCTTCCAGGACAAACAGTGACACATGGACCGACGCGCTCCCGACGACCGCTCATCGTTGTGATGGCTCGGTTGTCATGACAACCGGGGGGGGGGGGGGGGGGTGTTGGTCTCTGAGCCGTGCAGGTGCGACAGGCGTCGCTGCCGGTTTCGAGACCACCGACGGAGGCCGCAGGATGGCGTTCACTCGTATCGCGTCCAGGAGATCGTCGGACCCGCAGCCAACGAACCGCCGTTTTATCGCTCCTTCAAGTCCTTCCGAATGGGTCGAACGTCTCGGTTTCATCGCGCCCGTGCGATTCATCACTCCCAACATGTTATTATGGCAGGAAACAGGAACCTCACAGGATTGCAGACAAACATACCCTTAACTTCATATTATTTAAGTCCATTTATCTTTAAGACCGTTGGGATGCTGCATTACAGAAAGTGTATGCTTTACAACCACGTATTTCTGTGTGCCTGTGTGTGTGTGTGTGTGTGTGGAGGGGGGGGGGGGGGGGCGGTGCTGTCAGCTAGCAGGAATGCACGTGTACCGCCAATGCTAAGATGGCTGCCAAGCGCTAAGATGGCTGCCAGGATTCCGCGGAGTGACAGCACGAGAGGAAAAGAGAAGCAGAGGCAGAAAGAGCGAGAGGAGCGGAGGGAGGAAGACGCGAAGACGGACTCTTCCTCCCGCCGAATGAGGGGAATAGCGCGGCGGAAAAACAGAAACCGCCTGTGTGTGTGTGTGTGTGTGTGTGTTTCCCTTCTTTCTGACCCACAGTGATGGAGCGATTACTTCCCTTTCTTTTCGCCCCTCCGCTCTGGGCAGCGGGCTCGCCGGGTGAATAACGCACCCGCTTGCTGGCACGGAAAACGCCGGCGCCACCCGAGATTAGGTCTGGGTGAGGGAAAACGTAGAGATTACTGGTTCTGCGCTGAGAGAGGAGGGGGGGAGAGCGTGCACGTTCCGGTCTCGGTCCGGTATGGCCTTAAAGCTTCGGCTCAGGGAATAATTAGCCCGTGTGCTACGTTAGCTCAACTCAGGAAGGTCGGATTACGAGTCTAAAGAGCTCCCCTGTAATTTCAAATTGAAGTCCTGGCAGGTGTAGCCTAAATAAATCACTCCCGAAACCCGGGTGCGTATTTTCAACGACTACCCGGCCCTTCCGTCGGTCGTCCGGTCGCGGCGCCGCGACGTCAGCGCGCACCTCGGGAAGTCCTCGGAGGACGGAATCAATAAAAGTGTTTCCGTGAGTCCGCGGTCGCAATACAAAGGTGTGCTTGTTTCCAAAGATCGAGCCTCGTCTGCGGAGCGTAGCCGCTCTCATTGCATTGGCCGAGCTTCTTTTCCGCCTTCCGATCAGAGTTCTCCCCTCCAACCGCGCGGTCACCGGGCAGCCTCATGCGCGGCATCTGCATGCAATTAATCGGAAATAATGGATTTCGTAGCGCGGTGAGGCCAACGTCCTGTCAAGTCTGAAAGGCCCATTACACCGTCACAGGCCTATTACTCAGAAATCACTTGTCCACATTTGGGCGTTCATAAGAGAGCCGCGAGACGGACGGGTAGTTTAATGAGGTAAGAAAACGTAGCGATGAAGCTCGCGGCACCTGGAGAACCCCAACAGAAACAATACTATTTCAAATGACTGGTGGAGAAGCAGGGGCACTGTGGGACCTCGCTGACCGGACTCACATCGGCCTACGGCAAACCAAAATCATGTGTTTGCAGTCGAGTCGGATTTTATTTCCGCTGCACCGAAGCTCAACCCGGTTGTCCGAAAGCACCTTCCGCGTATAGCGGGTCTGGACAGCACTTTTTAAGATGATTGGCAGAAACCCCATGAGTGAGCACTTGGCAAGAGCGGCGAGGGAACGGTACCTTTTAGCGGCGCGGTAACCCGAGATCCATCCCAGCTCGATGTGAGTGGCCTTCTGCCTCGACCAGCTGGGATGGAAACAGAGAGAGATTAGCGCATTAGCACTACTGGCTAATAACAGTCGTGCTATTTACCATACGGTAATAGCTAACATGATGCGATAACAGCTTTAATTCCTCAGTTTACCTCAATCTCAACGTCACCATCTCCCATAAGTGTATTTGAACAGGAAGTAGCCATACGAGGAAGACGGCTTTGTTTACATTCTCAGGTCGTACTCGCGGTTTCATTTGTGTGGTATTTTGGAAACATTTTATCCTTCACAGTGGCTCTCAAGCCCAAGTCGGACTCTTTCTACGGTCCTGTGTGGGGTTAGGGGTCTTTGCCGTGGACATGCAAACAGGGGGAGCCGGCTAAACTTCTGCTCGGAAGGGACGTCCCAGAGTTAGCGTAACAAGTTCGTTACGAGCTAAAACAGAGAGTAGAAGAAAAACGAAATCTTCGTCATCCTTTCTCCGATGGAAACACGGCTGTTGAAAACGAGACGCCCTCGTGGAAACATCCATTCACGGGTGTTTTCGGAGGAGACGTGTTTTTCAGCTCGGATGCCTCGGTTGCCATGGCGGGAAATATCGTCAAAAAACGTTGGCCACCAAAGTCAACACAGGACTTCACACAAAAAGATGGAGCGGCGGTGTGGGTGGGCTCATCAGGAAACACCTCAAACAAAAACATCATTCGGTTCAAGGGCTCCTCCGTTGGCGGCGCTCGTACTCGGAGGATGCGATGATCCCTCCGTCGTGGTATTCGGAACAACACAGATGCTTTCACGGCCGTCGAGTCGAGGCAAAATATTTACCCGTTTCCCTTCCCCGTGACTTTTAAGCCCGCGAGTTTCACGCCTCGGCGGATCCGACTGACCGCCCCCTCTTCCTCTTTGTGTCCGTTTCAGAACAATCGGGACAATCAGACAACTCCAACCAGCAAGGAGACACAGACGTCAAGCCGCCGCCGAATGGTAAGTCAACACGCGTGCGACCGCCCCCGACCTTCGCGCGCTCGCGCCGCGCGCCCCCCTTCGGATGCCTGCGCCGATACGCTAAGCGCATGCTAACACCGCATGGGTACACAAACACAGGCCTCTCTGTGTGCGTCCCCGGCATTAGCGGGGTCTATCGGGTTTATTATGGTAAGGAGAGCTGATGGAACTGTAGCGCGGGCGTTGCGCTGGGATTGCGGTGGGCCGCTCATAAATCACACTGACGTTATTGGAAGATGGGAACCACATGGCCGCTGCTGCGCTGAGCACTGACCTCATGCGTTGTCCCCGCTGCGGTTAACCCCAGACGGGGCTGGAGTGAAGGAGGGAGAGTGAAATGGTGAATAGGAGAAATGTGAGGAAGGGGGCCGGGGAGGTTGGGAGAAAATGAGATGTGATTGGGGGTAGAGAGGACAAGAAGATGTTTCAACATCTGCTCACGACCAGGGGCGTCCTGTACGCGCCGCGTCATTTGGACGCAAGCGCGAGCTAATCCGGATCCCACCGGATGTAGACCGATTCAATTCCCGCAGTTCCTCTCAGCGGTCACGTTCCACGATACGTCGCGGCTAATGTGAAAATAGCCGCTCCGTATATAACCGCCGAGGTATTCCTGACCCGGCCTTTTATTTAATGACAAACGCGGTCGAACGGCAGCTGTCGGGTGCAGAGCGGACGTTGGGGGGGGGGGGGGTTAGCATGTTTTTGCACGGTACCCGGCATGCACGCAATGCTCTCCGCTTGTCGTCGCGGGAGTCGCGATCTCCGGTTTTGCGTCGACCTGTCAGACAAGAACAAAAAGTAAATATAAATAAATCATCTATCAACCAAATAGCCGGGCGTATCTTATTAAAAACACATGGTCGCGCTGGACGACGTCAACACGCCGAACCTTTTTTCCACTCTCCCTGCACGTTCGCATGTGTACCGTTATTGTGCGTATGTTTATGCGTAAATGTAACATTTAGCCGGCGTTTGGTGTATGCATCTATTCAAAAGCCTGTCACACACACACACACACACACACGCACAGACACACACCTCTCTGTCTCCTTTTTGCACAGGCCACTTGAGTTTCCAGGACTGCTTTGTGACTTCAGGGGTGTGGAACGTAGCCGAGCTGGTCCGCGTGTCACAGAGTGAGTCACAGCTATATAATCCCACGCCCGCCCACCCCCGGCCCCCCGATCCCCGTCAGGCATTTCTCAACAGATATCATCTGTGGCCCGGCTCCACTCGGTTTCTAACGCCTCTAACATCCCTCATTACACTAATTGTTGTAAATCTTTTCTTGACTCAACACAGTCTTGCAAAGCACTACTGATGCGACAGTTCCAATCACAAGTACATCCCGATATATATTTGAATATTAATAGTCATGTAAACGTTTTCATGCTTTACTTACAGTGTTCTGTATTGGGTTCTGTTATGATTTGCAGACAACACAGTGAAGTTTTTCTAAAAAATGAAATCGACCGGCCGTCGAAGGCGAAATGTGTTTTCAGAATAAATATAAATGGCATGTTTCCGTCTCGGTTTTGAAAGCCGATATCTCGCACGGATGGGGATGAGGCTCGGGGTTGAGTCCCGCAAATGGGAAGGAAGTCAGACGGCATCTGGTTGCAGTAGGAAGCAATTCATGTGATGCATATTGCCCATTGAACAAGAACATTACTCCCAGCAGGATAAACACAAACATATATTAACCGTTTGAGAGAAAACTGCCCGGTGACAGGCGGATATTCTCGGAACACACTGACAGTGTGCCGTTCGCTCAAAGCTTAAAGATCTGCGCTGATTTACATTGTTAGCGACGCTTCCCGGGGGCTTTTTTCGGCAGCAAAGCGGCACCCTTTTATTCAGACCCAGACCCAAAGGCCCTGTCCCCAGCCTTTCTAGAACCTCTCTGGTCTTTTTCCAAGCGGCCTCTCGGGACGCGGACGGCTCTACGCTGAGCGGCACCTGCTTGGAAGTGGCAGATTATAGCAGGGTTAGCCTAGCTTCAAAGATGCTCTGCAGCCCCAGCTATACAGATGGCCTCTGCAGGCAGGCTTTGGAGAACTTTGTAAACAACTTGCTCCTCCCCTAGCGGGTCATCTGTTAGCCGCAAAACACTGTCCTACTGGTTAGCTCCTCCTTAGCACCTGCACGAATCTTCCTCCAGGCCAAGATACAAGGACTCGGTCTCTCATATAGACGTCATCCTAACAAGGCTTATGGAAGACTCCCAACCCAACTTCCTGTCTTGCAACCGCAGCCGCTTCGCTAGCCTGTCCGTATCAGAGTGCTCACCGAAGTAACACCGGAACCCTTAGAGTTCCAATAAAGCGGTCGATATCTTGTACGCTAAACTCTGAACTCCGTGTCTGGGCTGATGGGAGGCCGACGGATGTGTGGCAAACCCGGCCAGCGACATTGACGCAGTCGTCTCACAAAGCAGTGGAGGCAGGAAGGCAACCGGCAAGACTCCATGTTGTCATATCCATGTTTTGAAGCTGGCTGGTGAGTCAGACCTTTCAGCCTCTTGGTAGTTACCTGGACTGAAACAGGATCCCTAGAGCCAGAGTCCTTGTCTTGCCCTTGTCCTGCGAAAGCCCTGCTTTTGCAACGCTGTCCAAAAAGGACAAGAAACCTTTCCGCCAACTCTCCTGTTTGTTGGTCAAAGGGTCGTTCTTGCCCGGGGCTGTTTCAGGCCCGAGAAGATCGACTTGACGTAAACTATCGGTTCATCCACAAATGTTCTGATCAGGAGCCTACGAAGAGAGAGAAGAGAATAAATGGCTACTCTTCTCGAGTTCCAGTTGAGCTTCCACGCCAGCGTCTGATGACGTGTAAAGTACCCTTTCTTTCAGACTGGAAGTATCTGAAGCAGTCAAGAAACTCCCAGAGCGTCTATCTTACGAGGTCATCTTTGAGTTTCTGGTGATTGGTTGTGCACGGGGCGGTTTTATTCCAGGCCGAGGTGCTTCCCCAGTCCCGAAAGCTCTTGCTGTAGTTGCTGGATTTGGGCGTGGTGAAGCTGAATCTCATCAAAGTTTGGCGCCTTCGCTCAACATCTCCTACTGTTGAGTGACTGATCCTGGCTCATTGACCCGACACCGCAGCCCGCGCCGTTATGCCGCAGAGCAGAAAAGCTTAGTTCTTGGATACTCTGGACTCTTTTGGGGCCCCCGTGGGGCCAGGCTCTTCCCGGATCTCACCGGGCATTAATCCCGAGCTCAACTCTCCCTAACCAAGGGGTTGTGTCCTTCAGGCCACTCTTGTTTTTGCATTTCTTGTTGCAAGAAAGAAACCTTCTTCAAGAAACCTTCACCTTCTCCTTGATGCACCATTTATCCAGCTCCTCATTCTTGGGTCACGTGACCCAGACCCATGAAAGTCTACTTCTTCTTTTCCTCTCGGCTGCTCCTTTCAGTGGTCGCCACAGCGAATCGTCTCCCCCCCATCCAACCCCATCACACCAACCAACCTCACACCCTCCTACTCTGCATCCATAAATCTGCCTCCTGCCTGGCAGTTCCTCTCTCAGCATCCTTCTACCAAATATATTCACTATCCTCCGGTCCACTGGCTAGCTAAAAAATGAACGACGGAGGGACAACACTTGTATGTTCATGCAAGTGAATGCTAATGGTTATATTTTTTGTTATTATCAGGCCGTTTCTTGCTAATTTACCCAAGCCAAAACACAAACATCCACAAATATATCTATAGATATACAGTAAGCTGTTATGCCGGGTAGTGCATTTAATAAGACACACACACGGTCAAACTTTACTGTCC
The DNA here is from genome assembly GCF_037954325.1 of Fistularia commersonii. NCBI lineage: Eukaryota > Metazoa > Chordata > Actinopteri > Syngnathiformes > Fistulariidae > Fistularia > Fistularia commersonii. The sequence goes on along the minus strand of NC_141306.1, from coordinate 9,207,346 downwards.
AAGTGCCTGCTTACGTACAAGGCATCTTCTGAAACCTGTCGCCTAATGCATCATGGGTAATGTAGTATCTTAAAGCTACACATAACAACACATAAGCGACAGTTGTCATTTGCATACATGTACTTGTGTGTCCTCGCCTTCCGCAGCCCCGGTTGCTACAGCGACTGGCCCCAACTTCTCCCTGGCTGACCTGGACAGCCCCGGCTACTACAACATCAATCAGGTGACACTGGGACGGCGCTCCATCACCTCCACCCCATCCACCAGGTACGTATGCAAACCCGCAGCGGGTGCGGGAGGGGTGCACGTTTACTAACCTACCTCATTTCTGGATTCTGTAACTACTTACATCTACTGTATTCTTGGCCTGATCTGCCTTTTTGATTGTGGTCTTTCTCCACCCCAACCCCCCTCCCTTCCCCTCTTTGCTACTACGCTAATCCTTCTCGTTCCTTCTCACTTTGCCCTTTGCTCTGTCTGTCTGCGTTCGTGTCTTTTGTCCGTCCCCCCACCCACACCCTCTCGACTCCGTCTGTCGCCGCCTCCTGCTCGTCTCACGCCGCAGGACCGAAATGGAGCTTTATGCAAGTCTCCCACGGAGGTAGTTACACCACGCAGAATCCGTCGACGTTTATCTAACAAAAAAAACCCCGCATCGCGTGTTTGCGCCAAAGCCGCGCTCGTGCCATCCCAGGCTCCCCGCGCGTGCACACGTTCAGACATCCTGGATCCGCAGTGACACGCTGTACGTTCGCGGCCCCTTTCGTTTATTGCTCGCAGATGTACGAGTCCATAAAAAAAAAAAAAAAAAAAAAAAAACGCAGCTACACACAAGAATGTATTCCAGCGACGGCGTAACACACACCCTGCGCCGGGTTGCTAGCGTGAGGCTGGCAGTATCAATACAGCATGTTAAATCAATTTTGGCCTCGTGTTTGTCTCGCTGTCTCCAGTTGTCTTAATTTTGTCCCCCATGGCTGAAACATAATATGAAAATAAAAAAGAGCGAAGGGGAAACTCTGACGTCTGAAATTTGTATCCCCTCTCCGATCCCATGCAAATACACGAATGACGCCGCTGGAAATGTGCGCTCACGTTTGTCCTCGGATGTCCTCGCGTTGATTTATTAGAGACCCGCATATCCCGTCGGTGCCTGTTGTTTCGTCGGCTCGCTCTGGGCTTTCAGCTAAACAACCAAATTAGCCTCGATATGGAAAACTCTTCGGCTCCCTCCGTCTTTCAACTACCTCATCGCCCTTTCTGCTCCTCCAGCTCCAACAAGCGCAAGTCGATTGACGACAGCGAGATGGAGAGCCCCGTGGATGATGTCTTCTACTCGGGCCGCTCCCCCGCCGCCGGCAGCAGCTCTCAGTCCAGCGGCTGGCCGAACGATGTGGATGCAGGTAATCCCTCCGAGCCCCCCCTCCCCCTTCCCACCTTCCCCCGGTTCGATCCTTCGCTCATGTCGAACCAGAGCCGAGCTTAGGTCCACGTCAAGTCCCGCTGCTTCAGACGTCCATTCAGAACTTTTCCAAAAAGGGACACCGGGGATAAAAGGCTGAAAGGGCTACTCCTGTTTTTCATGGATCAAAGTATTGGACACCCAAAGAAATCCCTCTTAAAAAATTATTATAATTATTATTATTATTATTACTATTATTATTATTATTGTTGTTGTTATTGCTATTACTATTATTATTATTGCTAATATTATCGTTATTATTATTATTATTATTATTATTATCATTATTATTATCATCATTATTATTATTGTTATGATCATTACTATCAACATTATTATTATTATTATTATTATTATTAGCATTATCATTATTATGATTATTATTATTCTTAACATCATCATCATCATCATCATCATCATCATCATCATCATTATTATTATTATTTTTATTTTGATATTATTAATATTATCATTATTATTATCATTATCATTATTATTATTATTATTATTCGACCCATTTTGCATTTTTATCTGGCCAGCCAAACTACTTTCTTTGAACATTTTAACAAGTCTTTTCAATCATTATTGAATTTAGAAACTTATTTTTTCCTTTTTAATTTTTTTCCTTTATTTTTTTTTTCCAAAACAATGCTGGTCGGTACATTTTTATTATTATGAATGATTTTAAAATTGAAATAAAATGCCATAAAATTTGATATTGAAATTGCAATTTTCATTTTGTTCACCTTGTTGGCCCATGCATAAAAATTAAATAAGAAATGTGGCCCGCCAGCCAAAATAATTGCCCACCCCTGAGCTACAGTCACTCTCTTTCTTTAAAACGTAGGAGAAGCCCTACTGGCACCTTCAAGGTCAGCATAAGTTCGCCCAATAGATAGATAGGTTAACACAGTGGTAGAAAATCGGACAGTTTCTGTTACCCAGACAAAAAAAAGCAAAAAAATTGGTCCTACAGGAGGATCTCCAGTGCTGCCTGTAGCATTGGACTCCCCGAGGCCGTAGCCTAGTCACGGTGCCGCCTTCTAGACGACATAAACACGCTAATAATCACACTAACTGACTTGAAGTGGACCTAAAGACACAGCTCACCTTCTCCTACCATCTTCTCCTCCTTCCGACTTCGTCCCTTTTTGTGTCTTTGCTCTTCGCCCCATCTCTTTCCCCCTCGACCCCCTCGCCATCGCTGACCTAACGCGCCCCCGATCCCTCTCGTCAACCCCGAAACGCACGCTAGGCACGCTCCGTAGACGTTCGCAGGGCCCAGACGGTTCGAGTAGTTGTGGTTTTATTCGCAGACGTATTTACATTTTGCCCGAACGTCGGTAAAAGTCAAGCTCGGCAGGAAATGAAGACCCGGCTTCAAGGAGAAGAGTCGCCGAGCGCAGTCGGCATGTTCAAACAGGGAAACAGGATTTAGTTTATGAATTAAAATATATATATATTGTCACCTTTGTAAAATAATTATGTTAAAAGGACATTTTTTCCCAAATCAACTCATTTGAAATATGTCTTTCTGTGTTTTCTGAAAAGCTTGAATAAATGACTCAGCTGATAATTGTAAGAAGGCGATAATATATATATATATGTATAAATATATACACACAGTGGTGGGGAGAATAAGTATTTGATGCACTTGCAAAGTATGTAGAGGTCTGTCATTTTTTATTATAGGAACTCTTCAACTGTGAGTGATGGAATCTCAAACAAAAGTCCATAAAAATCTATTGTATGATTTTTAATTCATTCATTTCCATTTTATTGCATGACATAAGTATTTGATCACCTTCCAACCAGTAAGAATAGCGTCTCTTACAGACCCTTTAGTTCTTCTTCAAGAAGTCCTCCTGTTCTCCACTCATTACCCGTATAAACCCCAAAAACATCATCCCAACCGTGAAACATGGAGGTGGAAACATTATTCTTTATAATTCTTAATATTATTCTTTAATTTTAGATCTAAATTGGAAGATTGCTGTGATCTTGAAATATTAAAATAAAATTATATTTATATATTTTTCAAAATGTACGTCACACTCACGGAAGCCGGTATACCAGCCAAGGCACCGTCAATTTGTCGAGACTTTCAAGCACAGGTAGGCAAAATATGAAAAAGCAAGATACAGCGATCCCTCGCTATAACGCGGTTTACTTTTCACGGTTTCGCTACTTCACGGATTTCCATCGTGCATTGTGTTCTGCATTCTGATTGGCTAAAAAGTCACTCTGCTTCTTCTATAACGTTGCGGTTTAATATGTGCACGTACGTAAAACAGCTTGCCAAATTTACATTATGTACGTGCAAATTCTCTCGCAATTTCGAGTTTCTCTTAAAGCCATAATGTTGACGAAACGCTCTGGACCCACAAAAGCACCTGCGACAGGGCCCAAAAGGCAGCGGGAGATGCTATCTATCGCAGATAAAGTTAAACCTCTGGACATGCTAAGGGAAGGTAAAAGCTATGCGGCTGTAGGTCGGCATTACGGAATTAATTAATCTTCCGTTGGTTCCATAAAGAAGGCAGAAAAAAAACATAAGGACGACAGCGGCAATAAGTTTTAATAAGGATGCAAAAAGGGTTGCAACTGTTCGCAATTTGTTGAAAAAAGTGTTTCTAAAGTACAGTACTTTTATTTGTGAAACAATGATTGAACCTGTAAAATGATTTGTTCGTTCTTTTCAATGTATAATAGAGTATTTAATTGTATGATAATTTTAGAAAATAAAAAAAAGGTTTCTGCTCTGCTGCACAGATTTTACCTATCTTTTTGGAACGTAACCCCCGCGAAAAACAAGGGTATACTGTATACAGCAGTACCTTTTATTTTACACATCAAATAGTAACTGCGGCTCCCAGTGTTTTCAAATGGTTCTTTGGGTGTTGAAGGTTGCCGAGCCCTGGTTTAGCAAGTGTCCAGACCTGAAGCCAATGGAAACTCTTTGGTCGGAGTTGAAAGTCCACATTGCCCAGCAACTCCCCTGAAAACTGAAGGATCTGGAGAAGATCTGTACGGAGGAGGGGGTTGGAATCCCTGCTTCGGTGTGTGTGTGTGTGTGTGTGTGTGCGTGTGTGCAAACCTGGTCAAGAACCGCAGGAAACGTCCGAGCTCTGTAATTGCCAACAAAGGTTTCTGCACCAAGTATTAGGTTCTGTGTTTTTCTGATGTATCAAATACTTAAATCATGCAATAAAAATAAAAAAGAATGAATTACTTAAAAATCATACAACGTGTTTTTCGGGGGTTTTAATTTCAGATTCCGTCACTCACAGTTGAAAAGTACCTATGATAAAAATGACAGACTTCTACATGCTTTGCAAAGCTGAAAAAATCAGCAGTGTATCAAATACTTGTTCTCCCCACTGTATATTGTTTTAAAATGTCTTTTTTTTTTAATATATGTATATTTTATTCATGTTTTTGGGCACTCTAACATATAAGGTTGACTTCTGGATCGATTCTGTGTGTGTGACCGAGCCGCGCATCCCCGCTCTGTGTCGAATCTGATTCTGTATTTCCGGAGCTCGCCGAGATATTAGGGAGGAAATAAACTTATATAAATCACGAGTGAACATTATACACTCTACTGTTCGATATTGAAATCCCAGTCTGGGGGAAACGTGCTTTGTTTCGTCGCTGAGAAATACCTTAGCAACCTCCGAGTGCTAAAGTCACTAGCTTAGCACGGCGGCAACAGGAGGGGCGTCATCGAACCTCCTCCATCTAGCTCGCATCATTCGATCATCTGACCGCTCGCTTTAAATTTAAACGGACTCCAGACGCGTCTTCCCGCAGGTTCTGTTCGTCCGCTTCCATATCTGTCGCTCCCGCACTCACATGCTGCCGTTTCGTTAGCGCGACCACTTCGTAGACACTTGCTGCACTCCGTAACGTCCAACCCCCCCCCCTTTTTTTTGCCCATTATTTAACCGCAACCTGTTTTTCTGTATCTCTCTCTCTCTCATCCCCACCCCCACCTTCCCATCCACCCATCCACCCCACTCCGTCCTTGTCCCCCCCCCCACCCCCTCTTCGGTTGTTAACTCTTCCCTTCTCCCCTGTTTGGCCTTTCAGTGCAGCACCATTTGGCCAGTGTGCAGGAGAGGAAGATTAAGCATGAGAGCGATGGAGTGCAGTTTCCTTACCATGGTTAGAACAACATTAAACATTATACTGTGTACATGCTCTTTACTTCAGCGCCCTCAACTTGCAAACTGTACGTCTGTCTTGGTCTGTTTCCTTCTCTGTGCACTTCCTCTCTCTCTCTTATTTGTCTTGTCTCTGCTGCTGCTGCTGCTGCTGCCGCCGCCGCCGGGTGGGGTTGCGTTGTTTTTTTTTTGTTTGTTTTTTTTTTGTTTGTTTGTTTGTTTCCACCAGATGTCTGCTGCCGTGGATTTTTTGCCGATTTTTTTTTTTTCTTTTTCCGCCGGCCCAGTAGCTCCGGAGTGCCCGCCCCACAACAAATGATATTGCAAATGTGCCGGGAGGAGGGGGGTGGGGAGAAAACAGAAAACGCCACCCTGTGTGTGTGTGTGAGCATCTGCAGAAACACCAATGTCACACACACACACACACACACACACACACACGGGGAGGGTTTGCTATTCCATCCAGGGCTGGTTGAGCGGCGTCCCACCTGCCTCTGGAAGGTAACAGGGGAGAAAACGGCGCACAACCCAAACAAACACGACCGGAGGCGCTCAGGTGTGCCGTGGATGCACGGGGCGCCGTCTGTCTCTGAGACACTCGCTAACACTCACACATTTACAAATGGCGTGCAAATCCGAGTGCGCTCTGTTTCTTTGGCATACATTCACACACACACACACACACACACACACACACACATACATAGGCACTCCCCAATCTGGAGAAGAGCAGTGTTCCGGGCCAGATGGCGCCTCCATGTGTCTACAGCGATGGGAGCTACTGGGTTACAGCAGACATCTGTTCCGGTGATGGTGGTGGTGGTGGTGGTGGTGTTGGGTGTGAGAGATGAGGAGTGGAGGGGGTGGAGGACAGGAGGAGGAGGAGGAGGAGAAAGGCCTCCACCTCTGCCCGCTCTCGAGGCGCTCTACCTGAATGGAAAGCTCGGAGGCGTAGCGGGTGATCATGTACTTCATCATTAGATGGTTTGACTCCTGCTCCGCTCTCGCCTTCTGCCTACCTGCTCCTGCTGCTCGGCGGCGGGAAAACCTGCTTATCAACTTTGTAGTAAGGGTGTGGGGGGTCCCAGGTGTTTGTGGGGGGCTTTGGATACTCGTGTGTGTGTGTGTGTGTGTGTGTGTGTGTATAGCTGGGTTGTTAGCCGTCAGTGTTTCTGAGCACTAATGTGCGCTAGTCAGTCACTGCTGATTCTTGCTGACCTGAGTGACAAGTGTGTGTGTGGCCTTTTTATCGTCTCTTGCATGTGTGTGTGTGTGTGTGTGTGTGTGTGTGTGTGTGCAAGCGCACGCCAGTGGACCTCTTCTGTGACAGTTCGAGGTTTGTGTATTGGCCAGCTTGTTAGCATGGTAAGACTAGAGGGTCATGGGAGCAATTGGCTGCCAGTCTGCCTCTGCAGAGTGCCAGAAGCCAGACACAAAAATGATGTCGGACAAACCATTCTGTGTTCGCGCACACACACACACACACACACACACACACACATGCACATACAGATTAAGGGAGAGATCAGAGTAACTTCTGTTAGCTTTATCAGACAGCGCTTTCATTGAGCATCTGGGCGTAAATTGCCACTCTCCACTCGGAGGGCACACGGAGACACACATTACGGCGAGATACTGGCTAATTAGAGGAATATCACAGAGATTAAAAACAGTATGTATAATTTAAGGCTATTTACCCGCAATGTGCTGGTTGTAATTGGACCTACGGTCTGGGGGCAGGCGGCGAATCCCCGGCTTTACATACTGAGGGGGAGCCCGTGCCAAACGGACATTACGGCGACGATGCGTTATGAGGAGCGGCAACGGAGGAGCGTCGATCACACTCGCATTCGGGCTCCGCCTCATGCAAAATTCAACAACTCGAGTACAACGTTTGGCAAAAAGTGTTGGTAATTATACGGGCTGGCTCAGCGCTGTAACCGAGGGAACCGGAAGCCGTGTCGACAAGATGCCGGGTGACCTGCTGCCATTTAGTCCCGATATTTGTTTGTCCTTTTTCTTTCTGTGAATGGAAGTTTGTTTCCCGAGTGTCGCTGCAGTCAAGGGAGTCTCGGCAGCCGGTCTGAAACCTTCAAGGCACCGCGGTGGAGTTTACTCGGATGTCAGGGCCCTCGGCCCGCTCACAAAAGTGCGATTTTTAACAGAAGAAGCCACTGGAGTCACTATCAGACACCCAGCTCGACAGCTAGCGCTATGCTAGTGATTCGCACCGTACATTTTAGATGTATTTTTGGACGAATTCATTGAATATTATCGGCCATACCATTGCTGAAGTCCTGAAGTCCTGAACTTAATGCATACATTTCCAGGGCAGCGGTAAACCCTCTGGGCCCCTGGCTGCTTTGGCACTTTGCGGTCGTGCGCGCTGGGAAATGATGGACTCTCAAAGGCCACGTGCGCGAACAGCTTTCACGTTCCTACACAAAACGCCTGCGGAGGTTTTTGATCGGTTCATACAGAGATGTGTGACCTCATAAATGTGGGTGGGGTATTACGAGTATTAATGTATTAAGTGCTATTTACCTTCCCATCAAGCAAACCATTATCATCATGCATACATAATACGCTGCTAATGATCAATATCTTGTAATTCAATGTCTCCAGTAAAACGAATGGGATGCTAATGCATATGTTAGACACTGCTAGTCTCAGTGCGCTCAAGTAACAATAACAATAATAATATTAATCGCAATAATAGTATTAATTATAATAATCATAATAATGATAAAAAATAATAATAATGATAATAATATAACAGCAACAACAGCAATAATTATCATCATCATCATAATCAAATTAGCTGCTAATCCATTCAATCTATGTCAGACACTGCTTTTTCAGCGTGCTCAAGTAACAATAATAATAGTAATAACAATAATAATAATAATAAGAAGAAGAAGAATATAATGATGATGATAATAATAATAATAATGATAATAATAATAATAATAATATAACGACAACAGCAATAATTAACATCATCATCATAATCAAATGAGCTGCTAATGCATGCAATCTATGTCAGACACTGCTATTCTCAGTGCGCTCAAGTAACAATAATAATAGTAATAACAATAATAATAATATTAATCATAGTAATAATAATGATAATAATAATAATGGTGATGATGATGATAATATAACAACAGCAATAATAACCATCATCATCATAATCAAATGAGCTGTTAATGCACGCAATCTGTCAGACACTAATAATAATAATAATAATAAAACAACAATAACAACAGTAGCAATAATAATCATCATCATCATCATTAATCAATGATTATTGCACACATCTTTTTACTGTTGCTTCAGATTTCATGTGACGGTCTGTTATTTTATATGTTATGTTCCCTCCCACCCTTAAAAATTCCACCAGCCTGATGAAACGTATCTCCCCTCTGCCTCCCACCTCCACGGCGAATCACGTGACGCCGAGCCGAATACTGCACTTATCGTGCCAACACAGCTGCGCGCATCCCGCCCATGAGCATTGTGGGTAAATAGCGATAAAAAAAAAAACAAAAAACATTTCCCAGTGAAGCATTAAAAAAAAAGCCTTTCAGAAATCCGTTGTCGGACTTTATACGCTCGGCTCATAAAATCTATTTCCACATCTCTGCGGGCCATGTTGAAATTACCCAGGTTTTTATGTAAATGTTTGTTTTATATGTGTGAATATTGTGTCGTTAATAGTTTATGGGGTTTATCCCTTTTTTTTTTTTTTCTGGAGGCAAATAAAATATGATCTCATTATGTTTTAGAGAATAGTAATGAGGTCTGTGCGTCCACGCCGGCGTGTGTGTGTATATGTGTGGTGTGTGTGTGTGTGTGTGTGTGTGTGTGTGTTTTCTTGCTTTTTACTATACTCTGTCTTTTATGGATTGTTCTTTCAAGGGGTTTAATTTCAGCGTATATCCAACGCTGCGGTTCCCGGCAGAGGTCAAACGCGCCATTTGGCGTTGGTCCTCAAACCCTGAAGTTCTAAATTGCGCCTTTGGATTACCATACATCAAAATAAGAACCCTCAGTGGCCACCACACCAGGCCTTGATCATAGGAGGGAAAACTCTTTTATCCGCGGCTCTCACACTTTTGGCCATGTTTCTGGTCCGCCGGTGGGCCCCAGCCTTTACTTAGCGTGCCCCAATTTTCAACCGAAATGAGGGATATTTCATGTCGTCCCTCCACCTCAGCCGACATTTATAGACAGAGGGGGGACACTTTAATACGTTTGTCTGCGTGCGTGCGTGCCTGTGTGTGTGTGTGTGTGTGTGTGTGTGTGTTGGCCGTGCAGACACCGCTTCTCTCCCGATTAACTCCTTCCGTCTTTCTGCAGCTCTTTCCCATCCGGCCTCCGCTGGCGGTCTGCCCGGCGCTCGACACCCGGCCCGAACAGCTTGCGTGTGCTTAGCGTGTGCGAGTCTGAGGTTTTTTATTCTTAAATGATAAACGGCACGTCTGAAGGCGGTATCACAGGATACCTGACGGTCAGATACGCCGAAGGCTGCGACATCAGTGGGTCCGTCGGTGTGTGTGTGTGTGTGTGTGTGTGTGTGTGTTTTGGCTCTCTGTTCCGCAGTTATACATAGGCGCGTAGCTGGCGCCGGCGCCGGATGGAAAAACACATTCTGCCCCAGATACGAGGCCAGCCAAAACCCCATTCGCTCTAAAGAGGCAACCCGAGCGGGATGGCCGGTGTTTGTGAGTGTGTTTGCGTGGAGGTGCTGTGAGAGCGCGGAGTTCCCTGGAGGAGTCCTCGCTGTTTTTTTTTTTTTGTTTTTTTTTCCGCTTCTGATCTTTCCGAGGTTTGCCCCCGTGGCGTTTTGCGGCGCGCACGCCCCGGCTACCGTAGTTGGACCGCCATCGCATTTCCCAGCTCTCCTGTCTCCTGAAACACTGCCCCCGTCCTCCCCGGGCGACCCCACCCCCTCTCTCCCGTCACCCCCCCCCCCCCCCCCCTTCACTCTGAACCCCCGCTGCTTGAAAACATGGCCTCTCCCCGGACCCCGCCCGCCCCCGACCCCCCCCCCTTTAATTGACAGACTTGGTATGGCCCGCTGGCTGCACGCAAACAGAGCACTGGATAGCGATATCTAATTGACCCGTCTGTATGTTAAACCAATCATCAAATCAATGAATGATTCAATCGATCAATCCATTGATTTAGTAATCATTTGATTCTTGCAATCAAATTAGAGAAAAACCGTTTTGATAAGTTTACTTTTTTAATCTTTTTTTTTTTTTTTTTTTTTTTTATTAGAGTCAAAGTGAGCGAAAGCAGCCATGTTTGATTAAAACCTCGTCTCTGTTCTGCCGTTTTGTTGATCCCCTTTTTTACCAGGACTCTCGTCGCCTGGTTCTCTTAAGAAGCCGGGGAAATTCGATTTCAGCGCCCTGTCCTCCCAGACGAGGTCCCCCCGCATGGCGTTCACCCACCACCCACTGCCAATGCTGGCGGGAGTGAGACCAGGTGAGACCGACCCCAGCTCTCGAACCCCCCCCCCCGATCGCCCCCCCCTCTTCACCCACCCACCCACCCCTCCTCCTACCCCCCTCCGAACCCCCGCTCCCCTCAACACCACCCCACCCACCCACCCCGCCACCACACTACTTTAGCCCCGCCAAGCTAGCGGCGCAGAGGCGGGGGGCGTTGTGATTGGGAGACGAGAGCCGCTGGGAAGGGAGTGAAGGGTTCGGGTTTGCTCGGCAGGGGGGCTCGCGCTCCCCGCGGCCTCCTCCGCCCCCTCTGCCGGTTCTGATCCTGCAGAGTTCGGGCGGGAGTTGGCCCGAGGAGGCCGGGTTCGGGGCGACTTTTCGTGTTTCTCGTCATTTTTTTTGCTCGCAGCCGCTCCCCCCCCCCCCCCCCCCCCCCCCCCCCCGCGGTGCCTCCTGCTGTGCGAAAAACATGGCGGGTGATGTTTGTTGTGCACGGTGGAGGTCACACACCTGGAAAGGCTTTGCCATCCGCCGTAGGATCTTTACTTGCTCTCCAATCCCGTGTCATTGTTTGATTTCTCAAATATCCAAGGGCAGGTTTGTATGATGGAGATCCCGACCAGTTGTCTTCCAACACAGAAGAACGTTTTATTTTATTTATTCACTGCATTATTATCAATCTAACTTCACCATCTTGAAGCGGTGATATGGAATGGCGACTGACAGATTGCCTAGACGTATGAACGAGACGGCGAACGGTTGTATGTCTCTGTATTATGTGTGAATGAAATTGTGTATCTCTTGTACGACGCATGGATGAGAGGGTGAACGGTTGTTTGTCTCGATAATTACGTGTTCCGCCTCTCACCAAACAACAGCTGTGAAAGGCTCCAACCCTGCTTGCAGGATAAGCGGTATAGATAATCGATGAATAAATAAATGAATGAATGAACATTTGAAAAAAAGAATCACAACATTGCATTACAGGTCGATGAGCTTCCCATGCAATCCTGGATTATCCTTTTTGCAGCTTGAGGGTTATTGTATCTGCAAACTCTGAACGCCGAGGGTCCATTATTTGTAGAGAAATAAGGAATCTCTTGCAGCGCCGCTCCTCCGCATTTCATCAGCATGAAACGATCTGCAGGAGTTCAATCGGATCACAGTTGGATGTATGAGGCAGGCCGGCGCGTCTCGTGATAACAGACCCCTGCAATCGAAAAAAGGAGGCTGAATGTTTATACCAGAAATGTTCGAGCTTAGAAATGCTCTATAAGAATGTTAAATTTCCGACTTCCCCGGGGCTCCGTGTGCCAGGAACACCTCGGCAGGGAGGCGTCCTTCCTGACCCGATGCCTCGAGCCGCCTCGCCAGATCGCTAAGGTAGATCCCGGACACCCGGCGGAGGAAACCGCTTGTATCCGTGTATCAGGACCGGAGGTGAGAAAGGAAACGTCGATTTAACGGTTGAATCAAGAGCTTCGCCTTCTGGCTCGGGTCCTTCTTCGACACAATGGGCCGATGCAAAGTCACAGCTGGCGCCGCGATGGATTAATTCCGTCGGTATTCAACCTTAAGTTGTATTCCTTTTCAAAGATACCATGGAAGTGGACTCTGCGGATCCTGCCGTGTACTTCCATTGTTGAAGATGTTGAAGATGGTTGAAGAAACTCATTTCTGATACCGTTTCCGGTTACCAAGTAGCCGTGGCTCGTCCATTCAATTCAGTCATGTGAAAATAAGCAAAGTCCTCCGCTATGATAACAGGATTTGAAGTGACTAGAAAAACAGTCAGAAACAAAGGAAAACAGTTTTAGTATTTAGTTTATTCTGCATACTTACAAACAAGCTACATGATTAGCAGCATCGGGAGAATAGGTGTAGAAATGCAAAAAGCTAGCATAACAGTGTTGCGGTAACTTACATTCGGGTCTCCTTTTGACCCGGTAGCACTTGAGCATGAGTGTCCTCTGTTGTTTTACACTGTGACATCTGGGAGGAGACCACAGGGAAGACCCAGGACAGCTCGAGAGACTTATGTCTCCAGGCTGGCCTGGGAACGCCTTGGGGTCCCCCCAGAGGAGCTGGACCATGTGGCGGGCAAGAGGGGGGTCCGGGCCTCACCGCTCCAGCTGCTGCCCCCACGATCGACTTCGGATAAGCGAGGGAAGATGGATGGATGGAAGTTCTGGGGAATTCTGAGCTATAAACAACAGCGCTAGGCGTTGCTAAGCTAGCTTAGCTGGCTTGCTCGGTTTCACGCACCCTCTGTTGGGGTAGAAATAAATGGGAGTTAAGATCGTGGATGAACGGGACGCCATTCTACTTTTCCAGAAAAACAATATCACTTCCATTATGACTCAACCGAGAGTTCTCAGCTCTTAGTTAGCTATATATACATAGCATTTAGCTTTTGTCTAAAAGGGGACTGCGGTGATGACATCACAGAGGAAGGAATAAACACGGCGAGATGTTTTTATTTGTATGGGACCAGTTATACGAGGAAAGCCGCAAGCACATAAAGTGCACAGTAAAAAAAAAAAAAAAAAAAAAAAGATGGCTAAGGATAGCACGTCATAACGCAGACCGGAGGACAAAGAAAGGGTGTGAGGCAGAGGCTTCGAGGAACGGCGTCTGGAAAAGTCTCAAGACGTCGGTTCCTCGGTTCATCGGCCAGGCGTCTGCGATCAGATGATATTTCTCAGCTGACATGTAGAGCAGGTCTGGACGCGACAGGTGACAGAAACCCAACAGTCCCCCATGAGCGAGCACGGGGTGACAGCCTTTAACCTCGGACAAAACCCGGCTCAAAGCGGGCGGCCTTCTACCTCAGCCGGTTAAGGACAGCTAGGTTACCGTTTAGAACATTTTGTTCTCGCGCGTTTGTTCCCGGGATGGAAACGTGAAGCCGGTATCAACGTGTAAATATTGCGCTTAAAGTCACGACAGGTGATCCTCCTGCAGAAGAAGAAGCTCAAGATAACATCGGGTGTTAAACGGTGGCGAAAGGGACCGATAGATAAGTCACCCTCGCGGTTCTACCGACACCGTGACGACGGGAAAAAGGACGTCCCGGCTTTTCGCGAGGTACAAATTTGGAGCCGAAGAGGGAGAAGTTCACCAAGCCCTGCGCTCCGGTTCCGCAGTTGGGCGACATCAAAAGCTTTTGGAAGCCGGCGAGCAGATGTGAGGCGATGAGGTTGACCACTGTCTCATTAAATCCTCCTCGGCGGTTTGCGACGGGCCCCGTTCTCCTGCGGATGAAACTGCAGTAAATCTTTTTCTCCGCTCACGTACGCTGTCGTGCACACGGCGTCCCCTCCTTTTTTTTTTTTTTTTCCCCCCTTCGGTCAACATGGTTGTGATTTATATAGCTGTAATTTGTTTCTTTGTGCGCAAACTTAGTTTTAGTACACGATGTGGTCGTTCCCACGATGACGTGAAAGCGCTCACCACATTGTCAACGGTTCTGTTCCCCGTGGAAGACATGATCCGCTGGGATTAAGGGGTTGGCCAGGCTGGATGGCGGGGCATGTTCCGGCTAGCCGCTGACGGCGGTGTCGGCGCGGCGGCCGGGTTTGTTCCTTCGCTGCCTATCAACGGTCTCTCGGAGGGGAATTGGGAAGGATTCCCTTCCGATCCCCCTTAACGCCACCTCCGGCACCCAATCCCGCCCCCGTGCCCCCGAAGCGCTTGGCCTTCGCCCGGTCTCTAATGGGATTAACAGGGGGCAGGGGCTTTAGGTCCGCTGGGGAGCAGGCAGCTTGGCATGTAAGGAAGGTGTCGCCGGGCTCGGAGGCGTAGCTCCCAGTCGGGTTAGGGGGGGCGGGGGTTACGGCAGCCGGGCTGGCACGCTCGCCCACGACATCAGCGCGCACAATATATCGGAGACGTAAGCGGCGACGGGTGTTGGCAGCCTACGCCGGCCAGCTGGGGGCCCTGGACGGGACGGGTGTCAGACTGGCGCGGTTAAGAGGAGGACGGGCTCCCAATACAAATCAAGGAGATTTAGTGATGGATTCGGGTCCGACAGAGAGCCCTTTGTGTGGGAGAACGGCTTAACCAACTGCTCCTCTGTCACACATCAACCATGTCACCGGCTCTCCGCTTTGTCTGGCGCTTCTCTATTCTTCTACGAAAAAGTAAAGCGATATATACCCCTTGTATAGTGAGCCCGGGCTAAGAAATGTCTGTAGTGGCCTGTACTGTTTGTTTTGAATAGGTGATGGAATAAGCGGACGCCCTTACAAACACATCGATGTTAGGTTGCAGCACGTCAGGTTGTGTATACTGCTGGAGCCGATCCCAGGGCGTGAGGCTGGGTTTCACCCGTGATTGGTGGATCACACACACACACACACACACACACACACACACACACACACACAGACACACACACACACACACACATATATACTGCTCAAAAAAATAAAGGGAACACTTGAACAACACAATGTAACTCCAAGTCAATCACACTTCTGTGAAATCATAGTGTCCACTCAGGAAGCAACACAGATTCATTTTGACTTGTTTTAAGGACATTACATCAAAGTTGGATCTGCCTGGAGTTTGTTTTTACACTTTAATTTTGAGTGTGATTCCTAATCCAGACCTCCATGTGTTGATACAATTGATTTCCATTGATCATTTTTGTGTGATTTTGTTGTCAGCACATTCAACTGTGTAAAGAGCAAAGTATTTCATAAGAATATTTCATTCATTTAGATCTAGGATGTGTTTTTTAAGTGTTCCCTTTATTTTTTTGAGCAGTGTATATATCTTGCATTTCATCATGATTTCAAATCTACCGTAATTTCCGAACGATAAGCCGCGACTTTTTTCACGTCAACAACAATGCGGCTAATATATGGACTTTTTCTGGATGGGGGACGCTAACGAGCTTCACGCCGCTAAAACGTTAATCCTCGTCACATCGGACGCATGAAATGACCGGGAAATTCTGAGTCCGTTCAACTGCGACACCGAAGACGACGACTTTGACGGTTTTAGTGCGCAGGAGGAAGCCCGAGATAGCGATCGGCTAGTCGGTGCGGCTTACATTGAGGTGCGCTCAGTAGTCTTGAAATTACGGTAATCTGCTGGTTGTTGTACTTAAATAACATTTGTAAATGAGCGATATCCACCTGTCATGCACAAGGCTTACATGATGTTAAACAGCCCAGTGTGTGTGTGTGTGTGTGTGTGTGTGTTTGAACATGTGCCTACTGTGTAAACAGCGTTGACTGAAGTCCTTCAGCGCTCTCTTTGAGAGCTGAAAAATGTGAACGCAATGTCCGCGAACAGTCTGCATCTGTTCAGCGCCGAACCTTTTCTTTTTCTTCTAATATTCTCTGTTTGCCGGATTTGAATGTTTTTGGTTTTCCAGTCGTGGTGTGATGTCGGCGCCGTCATTCATAAAATCACCGTGCTCGTCCGCTGGTGTGAGTCCAAGCGTTCAGTCCCTCCCCCCTCGCTCGTCTCTGTCTAACCGAGCCGTCTCTTTTCCGCAGGGAGTCCTCGTGCTTCAGCCTCAGCCTTGCACTTCCCGTCTCCCTCCATCATCCAGCAGTCTAGCCCTTACTTCACCCACCCAACCATCCGCTACCACCACCACCCTGGACAAGATCCCCTGAAGGAATTCGTGCAGTTCGTCTGTGCTGATGGCTCAGGGCAGGCTGGCGGGCAGGTAAGGGAGGACCGGGGGCCGGACAACCCCACACCTAGCGCTTAGCAACAGATTTGTATTTTTGGCTTAAATAAATCCCCGCAAGACGCATCCCACTCACGGCGGACGATCACTCAAATGTCTATCGATAAACTCGCGTGCACGTAGCCGTGCTTCTGCTACGTCTTTGTTGTACTGTCTTATTCAAGTATCCGGCAAAAATGTTTATGTCGTGAGGTAAGGCTGAGGAAAGTAACCAATGAGACGGTTTCCTGAGAACTTCAAGTCGACATTGCCGCAACGCCGCGTTTTGTTTTCCGGCCTCAGATACTCAGACAGTGAGCTGTCCGGTCACAGGGAGAAATTCGGGAGATGTCGTACACTTCGGTGGAGGGGCTGCGACGTCAGCTCTCTTTTCGGTGTTGTATGTCCAAAAACTGTGGCTCTATTCCGATGCTCTGAAGCGTGTGGTTCAAATGGCCGGCTAAATGGCGGAGATCGCCTTCTTCCTCTGCGAATGGGTCCAAACAGTATCTCGAAATCCCTCGGTTCACAAATGGTCACATGACTTTGTGACCAGGAAGTGAGACAAACATTACCAAAGAGCTGATCCGCTGGCCTGGATCACAAACATGAACTTTAGGGATATATTTAGGGATATCTTTCTCCTTCATTCGTCCAAAACTACAAACCTAATAAGGATAAAGCAACAAAAGCATACACGTCTGTGTGTGAGCACCACCGGCTATATATCCTTATGTTTAAACAAACGCATCGGACTCACAATTGGTGACTAGCCAGTTTATTACGCATCTCAAGGTACTGGCTATGCTATTTCTACTAGATCATTTGGATAAATGTCCTCATCCTGATGGAACTTCGATCAGATGTCCATTGCGGAACATGACGTCCGACCGCGAGTCGGGTTTCATCCATCGCCAGCGACCGTCTTCCAATAATGGTGTGTGTCTGATGTTGATTTACAGTAAATAATACCAATTTGCCGCTAAGTGAAAGCGGATGTTGGGTGGGGGGGGGGACGTAAATGAATCGCGTCACGATGAAGACGATCGTTCGGGATTTCCGTCGGCCGGAAGCCTATGACGACACCTGCGGTCTTTGTCGGGCCATTGGATCCCGCCGGAAAACAGAGCCCAGGGTGTCCTCGGTGTTTTTGGATGTACAACACTCCGCGGCCGACCCCGACACCACATGGAGGCAGAAACCTCAGCTGGTCGGCAGATCTGTGTGCTGTCTTGTCCATGTCAACTTGACATTTGCTGTTTCAGAACCAGACGTTCCCCCATCCTTCCTTTTTCTATTTCTTTCTTTTGCTCCACCCAACCCCTCAGATTCTACAGTCATCAGCTCAACGGTGAATCCGTCATGTCGTGTCCCCGTGTTTCAGTTCTCATCTCTAGCTGTGACGATTTCAGTTTCGAATTTTTTTTTTTTTTTTTTTTTTTTTTGGTGCCGCTATCGTTGGTGGTGTTGTGCTTGTGTAGAAGACTATCCTCCTCATGGTTTTGATTTTTTTTTTTTTTTTGCCATCCCCCCTTCCCCCCCTCTGGACGAACCCCCCGCCGATGATTTGCTCACTCCCGCACCCGCCACGGACCACCCTCGTGGAATCCATCCCCTCCAGCCTCCACTCCTATCCAACCCTGTGACGATTATGATTTCACACACCTCCATAAAAGATGGCGTCCACATCCATCATCCCTTTGGTTGTTTTTTTTTTTTTCCACCACCTACCATCGTTTACCCCCACCCCCCAACTCCGTCATGGATATTTTTTTTTTGGACCTGGTCTCCCGAGCTGCGTCCTCTTTCATTCCGTGTCTGCGGATTGTCGCGTGTCGCCCTCCTGATCCTATTTGTGTTGTCTGCAGCCAAACGGGAGCAGTCAGAGCAAAATGCCAGGCTCCTTCTTGCTGCCTCCACCTCCCCCAGTGGCCCGCCCAGTGCCCCTCCCTATGCCCGACTCTAAACCCAACAGCACACCCCCCGACGGCGGACTCTCCTCGCCCGCATCTCCGTGTAAGTGACCCCGCAGAGACCATTATCCGAAACCAAATCGACAAAAACAAAAGTCTAGGAAAGTAGAAAACGAACCGTCTCCAGTGAGACTCGCCGCCCCCAACCGTTCCTCCTCCGACCTCCTGCGCCATCGTTGCCGTGTTTCATCCTTCTTAACCCTGGAAGACGACGGCGGCCGACGGAGCTCACGAACGTAAATCAAGCCCGAGACAGCATCGGACATCTTTGGCGTCCCCCCCCCCCCAGGAGTCTTTATAAGTCCCCCTCGGTTTTGACCGCCCTCTACGTGTCACCGAAGCGCGGACGCTTCATCGTCGTCATCGCCCCCCCCGGCTCTTCTCATTACGAATCTTCCTTTCAACCGCCGCCACCTCCACCGCCGCCAACACCCGTCCCGCCTCCTCCTCCTCCCCCTCCCCCCCCCCCCGCTGGACTCATCAGTGAATCCCAAGAGGAAACCCTCAAATCTTGAGAAGATTTCGGTTGCTAATCTGTTCTTGTTTGTGAAGGGCACAAATTTAGGGCAGTTAGTTGATGAGGACTCCATAATACTCCGAGAAGGGACTTTGGTGGAATTATGATGTTTTTTTTTTTTTTTTTTTTTTTTTGCATTTGTGATTGTTAAGACGACTTCTGGGAGCTTTTTGGATTTTAAGGAACAAAGTGGTTGGGTTTTTCTCACAGCGCATTCGTCTTCCTGGCCTTGACAGGAGGGGCACTGGATGGAGCACTTTATTTTCTTTGTAGCTTTCCTTCAACTTTAGTGTTCCTTTTTGTTTGCTCTGTTTGTTTGTTTGTTTGTTTGTTGGTTCTTCCCCCAGTCAGCGTCTCGAAGTCTTTATGTCCTATCTATGTTATCCTATACTCGGTACTTAGTACTACCACTACATTTCTGAAGTCTCTTTCTCTCTGTCTCCCCTTTTTTCCCCCCCAAACTGTTCCCCACCCGGACTTAAACATACAAGTCCGCACACGACATCTCGAGTCTTGAGCAAGATTCAGATTCTGGAGTCCGTAGGGTGCCTCAAACTGCCCTAAATTTGTCAGACTTTTGATGCCAGGAAATGTCCCTGAGTGAGGCTCGGTATGCTCCATTGCGCGTCCGCGTGGATTCATCGAAGGGACTTGAATCCTCGGCTCTCAATCGTATCGCGTACCCCGACATGTTTATGGTGTTTTTATGACCTCAATCGAAGAAAGTGGTACTTTTTTTTTGCGGTAAACTCTGACTGACTATTTTTAGGACATGATTACTGTATATATGTCAAAGGACTAGTCGTTTCGCAGATGAATGGATTTGTACCAATAGCTGCAGCAGGAATTAGCTAAGAGCTAAGTAAAACATGTTCGTGTATTGTTCTCCACAAAAACAATGTGCCAAAGTACACATTCTGTGTTTGTTCTCAGCATACAGCGGTAGCCTGGTTGCTATTTTCTTATTTTCTAACCGCCTCGTGGTTTTTTAAGCCAGACAGGCTGTGATTCTCCCGTTTTCAAGTTTGCGCAAAGCAGTTGCTCTGCTAAGCTAACCAGCCAACGGGCATCGCTTCAGATGCAAGCGTCTACTTATCGTACGCGACCGTAATGTCAACACCCTTGCGACATAGATCTAGGTCAGCCCGTTTTGCTTTTTCCCAAATTTCCGGTCTTTAAGCTAAGCTAATCCGCTAGTTATAGCTTCTTGCTCATCACATTCAGACAAAACAGGGGGGTATCCATATATCCCATCCGCCGACTCTCACGCAGGTAGCGTAGCCTTTTCTCTTGCCTTTCGTGCGCGCTGACCTTCTTCCTCTCCTGTTGTAGCATACTCCACGCCAGGCGCCACAGCTCCCAACAGGTTTGTCGGCATCGGATCACGGGACAACAACTTTCTGAACATCCCGCAGCAGACACAGGTAGGAGATCTGGGTCGGGGGATGTATCCCGAGCCGTGATTAGCGACATTAGCACCGTTAGCGACATCAACGTCCGCCTGCGCGCACATGTGTTCCACCTCGTGTGTGTGTGTGTGGTTCACCGACTGTATGTGTGTGTGTGGTTCACCGTATGCACTCCACTGTTTATTTGACTCACGCCGCTCTCCGTGGCGGCGTACCTCTCGAACGTACTCCTCGCCAAGCGCCCCGCTCAACTTTATCTCTGGTTGTAGCCTTGTCCTACTTAACTTTCCTCCCTCCCGCTCGGAGAAAATTCCCCCTCTCTCCCTCTCTTTCTCGAGGTTTTTACATTCTCCCCCTTTCGCCCCATTCGTTTCGCCACGCTGTGCCTCGTTCGTATGCCTCCCCCATTACCACCGGTACTTTTCTCATTAGCGTCCAACCACACCCGCCTGGAGCCAGCTCAGCTCCGCTCCTCCACACATGGAAACCATCTGAACCTCCTCTCCCGTACCCTCCCTTGTTTCCTACCCTCCGTTCCCTCGCTCGTCCTTCCCTTTCCTCTCCTCACTGCTCGCTTTCTTTTTCCACTCTTTCTTTCCCTCCCTCTACCTCTTTACTCGCAGCTCTCCTCTCCACAATACCGTCTTTGTTTCTAATGTGTCCAAGTGTCCTTGAGTTAAGACAGTGAGCCCCTGCTCTCCCCCCCCCCCCGATATCCCCCCTCCTCCGCCCCAGAACGGCTTATAATGCCTTCGTCATTAGTGTATGAATGTGTTGGCAAGTTGGCACCTTGCATCGCGGTCCCTGCCAACGCTAGGCAAATGTGTGTGTGTGTGTGTGTGTGTGTGTGTGTGTAGCTGAATGGGAGTGTGTCGTAAAGCAACTCCGAGCGGTCGGCTGGTCCAGAGACGGGGAAGCTTCCATCTCAATGCGGTGCATTTACATACGTGGACAAGTAATTTTCCCAGGTGGTGACATTCAGGACGTCCCTCTGCAGTTTCTGAATATTATTAAGGCTTTACACTGATTTGCCCCCCCCCCCCCGCTTAGCGATGAGGCTACATTGGGACCGACTTGAGCCGCGCACGAAAAAACACAGCCAAAAGTTGATTAAACGAGAGCAGGTTGGCCGAGACGGAGAGCTCTGGCAGTGAGAGAATAATCGTCAAGTGCAATCAAATGCGAGGAAATGCAAATTGATATTTGGCATATGACACGGTTATACATCTGCTATTATAAAGTCTCCAAAGTTCTCCGGTCCTCGCTCAGATGGTAAATCAATGCGTCGGGTCTGGATATGTATTTGAATTCGGGGATCTTTTCCTCGCTCGTTTTCCACGTCTCTCTCCGGTATTTGGGTGTTCGACGCATAATCTACCCCGGGGTCCGTGCGCTATCTTGTACATTGTCCTCCAAGCCGTCATCGGTTTTGTCGAGGGATTAACTGGAAAACCGTCTTCATCGTGCGCCGCAACCCCGGTCAACAAACTTAGCGAGAGGCCTCGCGGTGCTAGCGAGCTAGCATGATGTGTCTACTTAAGTACGAGAAAGATACAGCTTGCAAGCAAAGCGCAGGGAGGGGTCTTTTTTTTTTTTTTTTTTTTTTGGGTAGTTTGTATTAATCCCAAAGCAGAAATGGCAGTTTCAGGCTTCCCCTTTCATAGCGAATCCCTCTGAGTGCCTCGCGTGTTGTATTCTGTCGTTTTAACACTTTACAAGCCCGTTAGTCTCCAACGCAAGTATGTAAACTGTCCCTACGAGATACAGTAAAGTGCTATAGCGCCGTAACGGCGGCTTATAAACCTTTAGCCGTAGCTCCGCTCGGCTCTCCTGACCGCAGCTGCATTTTCCTTTCCCTGGTAAGTCGGGGATACGAGGGTGCCGCAGAAGGGTCGCTATGTCGACAGGGAGCGGCGGTTGGGCTTCTCGATAGATGTTCGGCACCGCTCCAAAATTCGCCGAGGTCCAGAAAGATGCTTTTAATGCAGGTTGAGGGAAGAGCTGGTCTAGGACAGGACTAACAAGGGAGCGGTTAAACCCGAGAGATTTTTTTGGGGGGGGGTTAAACCGCCACGAGATGGAATCCAGTTTGTTTCAAAGGGAGAACCCTTCAACAGACAATAATAATAAGAAACTGTATTTAGCGGGGAGCTGCTTGAAACCAAAATTGCACTCCGTCTCTCGTCACCTTTAATATTTGTACTCCCTACCGAAAGACCGCCGCGGCGCACCCAAGACAGGGCTCATGTGGAAGGTAGCCGCAATAATAATAATAACAATGTTTATTTTCATCTCTTCACCCATTGAAGTAACGTGAAGCCCAACTCTCTCGGCTAATCTGTCAGCCTCTCCGGGGCGGCCGTGTCAGACCCGCAACATCGTTTGGAACCGCAGCGTGTGAAGCGGCGGTCGGCGGCTCCAGAGAGAGCGAGTCCGGCCATTAAACCCGTTAATATTGAGCGAACGGCTGGTAAAGCAGCACGAACCTCCTCTTTTGTCTTCGAAACGACCTCGAAAACAACCCGGTCGGTCGAAGGTCACGGCCGAAACGGGATAGATCACGAAAGATCCCGCCCAAAAAAAAAACAGACCGTCGCCATCTTGGAAATACGTCAAGCCTCTCTCCGTCGGCGTCGATCTCGCGGAGGAAGGAAGAAAAAGTTCCAATTCGTCCGAATGATTGGGTCTCGATTGCATCTGGCTCGCGCCGCGGAGACCCTGACAAAAACATCAAACGACAATCACGTGTAATTGCGCTTTTTTTTTTTTTTTTTTTCGCCAACAACTCGACACCGAGGTTAACCGATCGCAGTCAAGTGTTAAACTCTCGCCGTTGTCTTCTCGAGTTCCAGTTGAGCCGCTGTGATAGGATGCAGAGGGTGGAAGTGCGTTCCGGCGTCCTTGGAACTCTCCAACGAGACTGAACGAAAGCCCAGTGTTTGAAACGTCCATCTGGCCTGATGTATGTTGGAACGACAACTGAACGGTTCAGACGTTGGAACAGAGAAGCGCAATTAGGAGGCAGAATCTGACTTGGGAGTATTTGAAAAGAGAAAAGAAAAAAGAAAAAAAGAAAAGCAGCCATACATTCATCGGCCCTTCCATCTGGACCGATCACTAGGAATTCAAACCGTCGCCTCGCCGATCCCAGGAAGTTCTTGTGTTTTAATGATGAAAGGTTGATCTTAACATGGAAATACATTCGGTCATTCATCTTCTGTACCGCCTATCCTGCAGTCAGGGTCGCAGGTGGGCTTTCACCCAGAACCGGATGCCGGTCGATCTCAGGGCCGCATGTAGAGACAGACGACCGTTCATGCGTTCACATCTAACAGAGAGACGTGCAACTATTAACCCACTCCTTCACAAGTCATACAACTATTCATTCATCCATTCATTCATTAGATTATAGGTGTCAAACTCTGGCCCGCGGGCCGCTTT
>NC_141306.1:9150727-9178227 GCF_037954325.1 Fistularia commersonii | reverse complement strand
CGAGACGGTGTTTTGACAATCACAGGATATTTTCCCGACCTCTGAGCCACGACGGGTCGAGAGCGAGGAGGAGGAGGAGGAGGAGGAGGAGGAGGGAAAGGTTGCTGAAGATGGGACCTGGAGTCTTGGAGAAAGAAAGAAAGAAAAAAAAAAAAAAAAGAAAACAAAAAAAAAAAAAAGAGAGTTTCCTTCTGTCTCCCGGAAGTTTACCCTGTTGTTTACACTCCCAGACGGGCCGCTGCTCCAAGAGCGGGGGGGCCACACTGCGGAGCAAAATGAATATGTGACATATCTGTCTGTTTGGGAGGGAGAGGGAGGGACGAGGGGCCTCCGGGCCGACGGCAGGGGCGTCACACCTGCCCGCTTTTATACGCTCCCGGGCACGCAGGAACAATTTAAAGCCCCCGAACACACTCATCTACTCACACACACACACACACACACTCACACGCACACACACACACACCAGCACCCCCTTGATGACAAAATGCACTAAAGTAATGATGCCAGCCAACCTTGTTAGTTTGTTTTCAGTGAGAATTTAGGCGGATTTTTAGCGACGACCCGTGCATGCGCGCGCACGTCCGAGTTTCAAAGGGAAGTCTTAAACGCAGACAATCCGAGGAGGCCTTTTTTTTTTTTTTTTTTTTTTTTTTTGATCGTCTAACGCCGTGATCCCTTCACCCTTCACACACACACACACACACACACACACATCCCAACCTCATTAAATAACTGGACTGCCCCCCCAACCACCCAGGCCGCGCTCCTCAGCCAGCGTAGTCGCTCTCCTCCGACCCCCCCCCCCCCACAGGGTAGAGAGCGGGAGCGGCGCTAAGCTAAGCTAAGCTAACGGCGGCTAACGACGGGGATTCCTTTTCTCGCCCAATGGAAGTGCCTCTGGATTCCCATTATGCAATTTGTCAAACATGAATTCAGGTTCTTTTTTCCTCACATATAAGCTACAGTGAATGGTGGAGAAAAAGAAAATCTTATGTCGAGAGAGAGAAGGAGGAAGAGGAGGAGGAGGAGGGAGGGGGTCTCACTAGATAACCGCAAGCGTCTTTATATATAACACACATATATATTTATAGATATATGCATTTTTTGGGTTTTTATTTGCAATATAAGCTCCGTGGCAGTCTAGTTATTTTTTGAAGTGCGGCGAGAAAAAAAAACAAAACAAAACAAAAAAAAAAAA
This sequence comes from Fistularia commersonii, assembly GCF_037954325.1. NCBI lineage: Eukaryota > Metazoa > Chordata > Actinopteri > Syngnathiformes > Fistulariidae > Fistularia > Fistularia commersonii. The sequence continues at coordinate 9,177,026 of NC_141306.1, read as the reverse complement.
AAATCATCGCACAGTCACTCGGAAAGGAAAAAAAAAAAAAGGCGAGAAAAATCCAGAAGCAGGGAAAAAAAAAATAATAATAAACGATACTCGCGGAAAGAGACGGTCGGATTAGGGTTTTGTTGTTTTTCTTCGGCGCCGTCGTCGAAGGGCCAATCGACGCGTGTTGGTCGTCGCCCCCGGAGACCACGTGTTTGTTCCTGAGCGGTGGGTTTGAGGGCGAGAAGAAAGGGTGGGGGATAAAAACCCCTCAGAGGTTTATTTCTTTTTTTTTTTTTTTTTTTTTTTTTTTTTTGTGTTAGTTGTTTGTTTTCAAGTCCACTCGCTCCGGGACTCTAAACATAAAGGGGCGTTAAAAAAAAAAAGAAAAAAAAAAAGAAAAAAAAAGAAATCCCAGTCTTTGTAAGTACATTATCAGGGGGGAAATTGTTTTAATTCCCCTATTTTGCTTTCTTTTAATCACTTTATTTGATACGATGATTTGTTTCTCGAGGCGCCGGGAGGGGGCCCCCCAGGACACGAACTGAGAACCGGTGCTTTCTTGAAGACTTGATCTCTATTACACTATTATAATCCAGTAATAAGCCAGGAGGAGCGAGAAAGATCACGTGTTGGAAAAAAAAAAAAAAAAAAAAAAAAAAGAAAGTGCATTACTCTATCTGTCTTTTTGTATTTACCGGGTTGGGGGGGTCACTTTGACAGAATGTACCCCCCCACCCCCTCACCCCCCTTCATATCATACGCCGGGCCCTTTGTTACCGTCTCACATCCCATCGTCCTTTTTCGGGAGGAAAAAAAAAAAAAAAAAAAAAAGAGGTAAAGACAAGATCTTTTCGACTCTGATCGCAACGGGAGGAAAGAAAAGAGAGAGAGGAGGAGGAGGAGGAGGAGGGGTGTCTTGTCTAAAAGGATGGGATGTCTATTTTTCTTCCAATTCGGTACGAATGTGGCCCAGAGAGAGAGAGAGAAAGAGAAAGAAAGAGAGAGAGAGAGAGAGGGCCTTCCAGTTGAAGCAGAAGTGAATGCCTCCTCCTCTTTTTCTCCTCTTCCTCCTCTTCTTCTTCCTCCCCCTGTTAATGCTGATAAACATTAGTGTGGTGGTGTTGTGCTCTAGGCTTCTAAAAAAAAAAAAAAAAAAAAAAAAAAGGTCGTCCCTCCAAAGTGCCTTTTGTTCACAGATTCCATCTCGTCCTCCTGAGCGCCATCTGGAAAAAAAAAAAAAAAAAAAAAAAAAAAACGAGTCCCCTCCTTCGTTCTTCTGTATCCGCGTCTTTCTCTCGCTTTTTTTTTTTTTTTTTTTTTTTTTTTTAAAGCGGCGTTCGTACGTAGTACTAAAGGACATCGGTGTGATTTAGTTCCTGTTTTTATTGTTCCGATATTTAAAAGAAAAAAGAAAAAAAAAATTTAAAAAGAAAAGAAAAAAAGAAAAAAAAATGCTTTTCTTCCTCTGTATCTTGTCTTCTGTCTATCTTGGACACTGGAATAGTCTGTAGATGCGTAACCCCTCCCCAACCCCCCACTTCCTCCTCCTCCTCCCCTGGTTTCTTTAAAACCTTTCTCTAAAGCAGCGGGGTTTGTTTTTTTTTTTTTTTTTTTTTTTTTTTTCAAAAAAAAAAAAAAAAAGAAAAAGAAAGAATTGGCTTTTTTTTTTTTTTTTTCTTTTTTTCTTTCTGTCCTGAGCAGAATGCAGTTAGCTCACATGTTACTCTTGTCTGTACGCTTCACGTTGTATCACCGTACCCATCTTCTTCGGCTTCCTCCATTCAGCAGCTAATGTAAGTGAACAAGTGACACCGCCGGGCTCTGGGTGGCGCTAGAGGACTGGGCGAGGTCAGCCGGCGGCACATCCACCCCCAAAATCCCACTCCCACTCCCACTCCCACTCGCGGGAACTTTTTCGGGGACTCAGGCGAGGAAGACGAGCATCAGACTAGCATAGCGCCGGTTTTGTTCATAACCCTCGTTTGTATTTATTTTCCTTTTATCGGATCTTCTTCTACTTCTGTTCTTGTCGTCAGCGTCGAGATGTTTGACCATGCACCTTGATAGTGGTTGAGCGAGACCAGTAATTTAAAATAAATAGGGAGAGCGATGGATAGAGCGTAAAAGAACTGAAACGACTGGAAGCACCTTACAGAACCCAACTGGAAGCCGGTTCTCTCCCGATCGGCACAATCGTACGGGGCCCCTTCCCGCCGCCGTGACAAAGAAAAAAAAAAAATAAACCAAAGTGGTTTGGCTCTGCAATCAAAGTAGACTTTGGTGACTTGAAGCGGGAAAATTCATTTGAAAAGAAACAAAAAAGGAAAAAAAAAGCACCTTAAGAAACCCCGGCGGAGCGGCGCCCTCCCGTCGCAGATCTGCGTTTTTTTTGTTTTGTTTTTTTTTTAAGAAAAGCCAGCAGCAGTATTCAGCGAGCAGAAGACTAGAAGCCATATTACACAGGCGCAGGTTGCACGGTGTGTGTATGTGTGTGTGTGCGTGTGTGTGTGAGCGAACGACGAAGTGATTTGTGAAAGGGAAAAAAAAAAAAAAAAGCGTCCCCGAGAGCCCGGTCCGGCCCCGAGGCCAAACCCGCCCGCCGCCCGCCTCCCATCTTTTGTTTCCGTCACGTCTCGTAGGACGCTGGGCCGTGTCTAGCGACGTGTAGACTGAGCCCCGACCTTTGACCCCCGCCCCGCCCCCCGCCCCGTCCCGTCCCCGTTCCCTCCGTCTGAGCGGCGTCCCGTCCTCGGGCCCCCTCGCCCAGAGCCCATGGTGAAATGCATGTGTTAATTACAGTTTCTTTTCCATAATAATAATAATAAAAAGAATAAAAAAACAGTTTGAAAAGAGCAACACTTGATTGAATAAAAGGATGTTCTTGACTGTAACCTCCCCCCACCGTCCACCGCCTCGCCTCTCATTTCCATTTTTATTTATTTTTTATTTTTTTTATCCCTTTTGTTCATTGAGCGGCGGACGAGCGCCGCCGCGATCACGAGCTCGGCCCGTCTCCGCCGAGCGGCGGCGGTGGGAAACGGGCGAAGTTTAAATAAAGAACATAAAGTGGCTTTTGTGCGGGAAAAGGGTCGTCGAGTTCAGAATCGCTGGTGTGTTTCAGCGCTGCGTCTTTTATTTCCTGTCCGTCTGCGAAGACTTTCCCCTCCTAAGGCATAACATAATGTGTAATAACAACACAACATCAAATCCAGTATAATCAAGTTTTACTTCGTTATGAATTTTACGTCCTCATCGTGTGATAAGAACTCACGTTGTGGAATAAACACCTAAAAAGCAAGAAGTTATGAATTGTCTTGTGTTGAAATGTTCCCAATTGTAATCGCGGGTGATAACAACATGCCGACAAAAACACCATCAAACTTTATTACGAGTGCAGCCGATTGATATTGTAAAGATCTGCCCCGAATAAAAAGGTTGTTACAGAGAGATGTTGTCAAGTTTTCCCGCATTTCATTTGAAAAGATCACGATGGCATTGTTATTACACGGTTATAGACGCCGAGAAGCGCATCCTGAGGTTGAACATCGATGACTTTCCTCATCCTCACACTTCCGGCGTTTTTAAAACGGGACTCCAAGCCGGGCGTGAAACGAAGGCTTCTGGAAGCAGATTTGGAGTTTTGTAATTTGATGCAAAAATAAAAAAACAAGCAAGGAAATATGGGATTGATTGACGACTAGCGGGGTGGAAAGGTCAAAAGGTGACACACGCTTCCCAGTTGATCCTCACAGATGAGAGGAAGAGTTTAGAAATGTACAAAAGACCGACACAAAGGACGGAAGATAAAGATCAGCGTCTCTAGAATTATTCTTTTACGGTATAATAAACGACGGCCCTCGTGGAACCGGAAGAGAAGAAAGATAAATTTAAAAAAAAAAAAGAAGAAAAAACAGGTTTGTTCCAGGAGTCATGGTCCGGTCATTCGGGATTACCGACTTTTTCCCCCGAGCGGACAAAAAAAATAACCGCCTCACAATCCGGCCTGAGGATCAAGAGCCTCTTTTTTTTCTAAATCTCCGGGCATTGAGATTATTTTCGTCCGTCCAACTCACCACCGACGGCAACAAAAAAAAAAAAACCTCCTGTGAGCGTCCGCTCAAATGCATGTTTTGGGACGGATGGATGGGGACACGCGGGGTGTCTCTGTAATTACACCGCACCGGCTGAGGAAGTCGCTTCCCAAAAACAAAAAAAAAACAAAAAAAAAAACAAGATAATTTCTTCAAAACAAAAAAAAAAAAAAAAGATCTGGAATCAGTTTCCACTTTTACATCCAGTCTCTTGTCGGCACTGATGTCCCCGTCTGTGCTGCTCCCTAGTGGCCGGGCAGGTGAACTGAGCTGTTAATCCAGTTTTAAAATTGACGGGAATAAATCCCAGCGTGTTTGTAATCTAAACTTTTGGGAGCGGGGGTATTCCTTCGGTGCATTTCTGATTTGGAAAACGCATCTACCGGCTCTTCCTGGTTTTCCCGACCCCTCCTGGGCTCCAATTAAAGTTTCCAGATGGCACGGATGAATCTAAATATGTCGATTTTTTATTTTTTTTTCCGGTGGGGGTTGCAGATCGTACAAGGAGCGGGAGTCGGACTCTCTCGGATCGCGGCCTTCGAGTCAAGAGACGTCCGCTGGAACGTCTTCCCGGCCGGAGGTCAGCGAAGTTCAAACATGGCTGTAATTACAGTTCTCCCCGGAAAGCAAGACCCCGGCGGAGCGAATACCCGCCGCCCGACCGCGTCGGCCCTTTATCGCGGCCGACGTTTGTGGCGAACGTCCGTCAGAGGCGGCGCGGCGGTTTCCTTCGGGCCTCCCAACAAACCGTGCGGTCGCCTTCTCCTCGCCCTGATGAAAATACTCCTGTCAGTTTGTTGGGAAGACGGCGGTTAGTTTGTTTCCTCCAGATTCTTCATGATTGCTTATCATGTAAACAAAAGAATTGATCTCACTTTTATGTTTCTTGTGTAATAAATGTGCAATTATTTCTGTCAGGTGTGACCCTTTTGTGTTGTTTTTTTTTTTTTGCAATTTTGAGAATAGTTATGCTGCCATGGGCTTACTCCGCTGAGACATCCCATAATGCACCTCTCTCATGCCACGGCAGCAAATCTTCATGAGCTCTCATTTCCCAGGCGACAGCCATTGTTATTTTATAATATAAACACTATTATTGCATCACTTCAGCTCATGTAGCATCACATTGGCTAATGTAGCATCCCTTCTGCTAATGTAGCATCACTTAGGCTAATGTAGCATCACTTCTGCTAATGTAGCATCACTTAGGCTAATGTAACTGTTAGCGCTGCTGGCATTGGTAGTAATAGATTTATGCCGGTTCCTCCAAACCCTCGCAACGTTTTCACACAAAAATCCAGTCGAGGCAGACGGCCGCCCGCATTGAGCCGGGATCTGTCCGAGATTTCTGCGGCGGTAAAACGTAGGGTTGCTTGACGGCGCTGGAAAGTCGGGTTTCTGTCAATCATCTTAAAAGTGCCAGACGAGCTCAATGCGGAAAGCGTCATCAGACGACCGCAACATCACTACTTCTGACTGTGTCGACTTCGGCGAGGACGACCGGGGGGGACGATGACGATAAAGAGTCACAAAGAGTCAAAGGGCCTGAAAGATCGCTGACGTTTAATGTAGCACGGCAGAGTCTAAGATGGTGTCTGTGCTGCGAGACAGCCGTCAGCACCGCCTTCACACAAACCGCAAATGTTGGTGTACAGTTCTCATCTGTTCGTGGACCCACGTTAAGTCAAGGAACTTTTTGAACACTTGTTGAAACACACACACACACACACACACACTTACAAACACGCATCTCACACACTGCGACCACATCAGCATTTATCATTCCACCACGCACGCGCGCACACACACACACATCTGGACACAGTCATCGGCGCTGGACACGCGGACAGTCTGCACCGGCGGGGCAAGGAGAATGGATTCGAGCGGTTTTCATTTTGGATCGGTGTGTGTGTGTGTGTGTGTGTGTGTGGCCACTGTCTACTCCCCTGCGTCTATTCAGGATGGATCGGGGGGAGTAAATGGAGCCGGCAGACGGCCGAGGCGGTTCCAGGGATTGGATTACGAAATTAATTTGGCTTCTTTTGTTTTTGCTTCGCAAATCGAATCTTCCGGATCCGTTTAGCCAGAATGGAGGGGGGTGTCGGGGGGGTTGGAAAGGGGGTCTTAGAACGTTTCCTCCGAACACCGAGGGGTCCTGGCTCTACGTGACCGTGCGCTGTCGGGCTCTCGGGCTTCCGCCGCGTCTGAAAGTCATTAGGGGTTGGGAATAACGCGCGTCTTCTCCCGGACGCGCGTGAATTTACCGGAGAGCTGTCAAAACGCGGCAGTGAGCGAAGAGCCGAGGAAAACGGAGGGAACCGGTAGATTCAATGACCACGAGGGACAAAGCGGGTTTAATCTGGATTTACGTCGGGACCGTTTCGGTATCCCGTTTGCTTTGGGAGGCGAACTCAAGGTAAATGTGCTTCGAGCGCTCCGGGTGAATTCAAAGTCAGAGAATCCGGGGTGGGGGTTGGACTAATTTCTGGAACGGACAGGAACCGTCCCCGTGCTGTGCAACCACAGGGTGAACTCGGGACTCGGTGACGGCAGTGCAGACACGAGAGAGACGCACGGCCGGGAAGCCGCGCGCTAGATTTGGGCTTCATTAGCACCGAAAGCCCGCCGGCAGCTCGGCGTGCGGAGCCGGTGTCAAAGTGGACGAAGCCGAATTTGGCCTCCGGGATGCTGAGAGACACTTCGATGCCAAGGTAGGACTAAGACCCCCTCTTCCTCTCCCGCTTCCCGAGCCCCCCCTCTGCCGCTGGACGCTTTACATGGTACCAACTGCGGCGGTGAAGACGTGCTGCCATGGCAACATGCTTCCGTACAATCAGACTAAAGCACGAACGCCGGCTGGTCACTTTCTTTTTGTTTCCCAGCTGAAACTGTGTCGCATTCACCCACAGGCACACGGACACAGACGTACACACACACACACATACGCACGCGCACGCGCGCTAACACCCACACAAATGCACGCACGCACACACACACACTCCAGCCCTGTTGCTCCCCTCCCTTAAATGTTCACAAAGCGCGTCTAAAATCAAATTATAGCTCTCCCCTAGACAAACCCCACACATTCCATTGGAATTCACGTGGATTTAAAAGTTTTTCCACACAGTTTCGAGCGCTCTTCTTCCTCCTCCACTGATCTACCAGCTCTGAACTTCCTGCCCACAGCCTCCTCTTTGTGTACTTTTAGTGTGTAACCCCCCCACCCCCACCCCAGGACCTTCACCCCCCCCCCGCCCCCCCGGCCGCTCCGCTCCTCCGGTGTGGGTCGAGCTGAGGCTGGTAGCTGTACAGTAAATCGGGGGTGCAGTTTCTTTTTTTTTTTTTTTTTTGTTTTTGTTTTTTGTTTGTTTTGTTTTCGTGGGGTTCGTTTCTGGGTAGGGGATGGGGGCGGGATTCGGGGAGGGAGGAGCAGGGAGACGGACGTCTCGGCTGCTCAGTCCTCTTCCAGTCCCTGGTTGAGGAGAAAGTTGGCTGCCAGGTTCTCGTTCTTCTCGCAGGCGAAGTACGCCTGGATTACCAGGGCCTCGGGAAACCCGAGCGCTTTTAACTGCGCGGGGAGGAAAGAAAAGAGAGAGAAGGGAGGAGGGAGGGTGAAAAAGAGGAGAGAAAAAGAAAAAAAACAGAACACAAAACTGCGGTCGCGACTCACCCTCTCGATGGCTTCCTTCTCCTGAGGTGTGACCTGGATGTAGTTGACGGGCGCGGCCTCATCCCCGGCGGCTCCTATCTCGCCGACCTCCGGCGCCTCCCCGCCCTCCCCCACCGGCTCGTTCAACATCTGGATGAACAGCTCCTGATGGTGGCTGATTTGCTGCGGGAGGGAGCGGGAGAACGTGAGCGTCCGTCGACATGGACGGTGGAGGGAAATGACGGCAGACGTCTGCACGGGGGGGTGGGGGTCGTGGGGTCGGGGGGTCACCTGCAGGAGCTGAGGGTTCTCCCTGCCGAGCTGCTGGAGGAGGGCCGGTAGCAGACCGGGGTTCTGCTGGATGGCCTGCCTCATGTGCAGGAACTGGGGCTGGGTCCGCAGGAATGCAAGGGGGTTCTCTCCTGGGGGCGGGAAGGAGGGAGACAATCAGCTGCGAAGACCTTTTAGCAACGCCGGTTTACACCTCAAGACTTGAAAAGATTTTGAAAAGACTGGTGTAAAACTAGCATCCCACCCCAGCTCACAGGAGTTTTAAGTCTCAGCCTAGTCCCAACACAGTCTGAGACTATTGACTGTGGCTCTTACATCTAAACCTTTTGAAGAGACTTGTGGAAAACGATAATATTCCTTTCCTGTCATGCAATGTTTTCCCATCGTGCAGGTCGGGATTTCCTGTTTCCAGTTTTGTTAGTAGTTGATGATTTAGTCTTAACAGCGATGTAACTCAAAGACACACGTTTAATATTGGCAGAAGCTCCAAGACCGGGCAAAGCCTGAGCTACAACTGCGCTAAGACTACCAGCTTACGCCTAATGACAAAGATGACAGAAGCGTGCTGCAACTCCCGATGTTCCTATGATAAGAACGCAATATTGGAGCTCTTAAAAAAAAAAAAACATGGCGGTTTGTAAAAATATATCTGGACTCGGAAACCTTCTGCTAGAGGCGGCGCTTCTGTGGGTCCAGATGCTGGAGCTTGCACCGGGGGGTTGGTCTCCTGGACCGGGCTGCTGGGGATGCCCTGTCGAATTGAAAACACAAACAAAAAATAATAACTACGACATTTGAGAACTGGGCGGCGAAGGCTGTTTCAGCAGGAATATATAGCAGAAATGTCCAGGAGCGACGCGTAGTCACAAGACAACGCTTTGCCCCACATTGATTATTATTAGTTTCTAATGACCTATTTTACATGCGTACACGCGTTCACATTAGATTCAGGGGACGTTGCTGACAGTCCAGCATTAAAAACTACAAGGCGGATGGAGCGAACATCCGTCTGACGGCGAGGAGTTAAAAGGGACGCATTCAGATGCGAGTGCAACAAACATGGGGGTGGTGACCCGGGGAAAGATTCACCCAAAATCCCTTCTAGACAGGTGACGGGCGGGGGTTCACTCTTTGAATAGTCATGGCAACGCACAGTGAGAAGGTACTCCACGGCTCTGTGGGGGTTGTTGAAGCTGGCCCGTAGCGCCGCCACCACCCTCTCCCGCTCGTAGCCCATGGACATGATCTCCGTCAGCATGGCCTCGTACTCGGCGCCAGTCACTGGAACACAGAACACAGTGTCACTCCGGAAGAACGTCGCTCCAGATTTTTTCAGGTATGATGGACTCTCTGCACTGAGAGATGCAGGTCTGCTGCAGGACTTCTAGGGAATCCCCGTAGCTCTGACGCTGGCACCGCCGTCTACGACTGTCGCTTTGCTTCCCATCGCTAGCTATAGAATTATGTTGCACGCCCGCATCCTGTAGGGCCTTACAGCTGCATCCGCAAGGTCGAACCCAAGATTTACATTGTAATCAGCGTTCTGTATTTTCAACGCTTTGAAACTGTGAAATGGATACGGGGCCTTTCCCGGGTGGGGCGGGGGTTTCCCGACAGCCATCTTCAGATTTCTCAGCGAACACACAAGCGTGCAGAGGCTGCCCCTTCTGCTCCAGTACCCGCTCCACTACGCGGTGCAGAAGTGTTATAAAGTGTTGTGAAATCCCCTCCTAAATTGGAATGATGACAAATTTATCGCCGAATAACACAAGCACACCTGAGAGTGTCAAACTCAATAAGTGTGACGAACTGAAGTGACAGTAACGGATTCTCACCTTGGCTCGCCCTTCAGTCGGGACCAGTCAATCACAAGGCTACATGTAGACACATACAACCATTCACACATAAGTTCCTAAACAAAAGTCTGCCTTTTCTCAATCTGCCGTTTCCTAAAAAAGCCATCAAAGAATGAAATGGGCTTCCAGATCATCTGAAGAACATGACTGATTTTTACACCTTTGCACTGGCCGTTAAAAAATGGATTCTAGAGCATCAAACATGCTCACACTAACAATACCAGACGGGTATTTCGCCATTAGATGACCAAACTAATAATATCACAACAATATCACTTTCAACTTGGGTTTTACTTATTTTATTGCCTGTTTATATATTGTATAATTATCTTATTGCCTATTTGTATATTTTATATATATTGTCTATTTTTTTATATAGTTTTATATTTGCATTGTCTTCCCAGGAAAGACTGGAAATTAGCTATGAGCTACAATCTAGTACAAACATTTCTGCCTCTGTGCTTGATGTAATTGTACACCGTCCTAATAAACTTTTTAAACTTAAAAAAAAAAAAAAAACCTAAAGATCATAGAGACACAACCAACTATTCTCCCTGTCATTCACACATCATATGAAGGCAGACAGCCATTCACTCTCTCATTTACACTTTTCATAGACACACACTGCAATTCATATGTCATAGAGTGAAAGCCAGTTTTCCCCCGGCCCCAGTCGGAATCCAAACAGGAACTCCAAAGTCCAGTCCATATTAATATTAATAAAAAGACGAGAGAACAAAAATAATCAAATCTCGTACACGGAGCTCCGACCCACACGCTGCTTTCTCCCGTCTCTGTGTCGGGACATCGGTCGTCCATCAACCTTCTATGACAGTGTGTGTAATTGTGTGTGTGACGGTATCTGGGACTGACTGAGTTTGGGCCACAGCATAGCGTCTTATTTACATTGGGTTAGAGAGGTTACAGAGAAACCTCGAGTCACGGCTTCTAGGCCACAAATTGAACTACTTTACAAAAAACACGAGTCGTAGTGTGACTTCAAAAGGGTGGCATTTCCCAGACGCAGCCTGAAGACACGCAAGGGAGACAGTTGGAAAGCACCACCTGCTGGAAACAGGAAACGCATATTCTGACGACCGTTTCATCTAACACGTTCGTCCTTGTTTCATTGCCAAAAAGCAACACTGTCTCATTAGCACTTGTTTGGCGGGGCCGCGGAGTGGAGAGGTTCACTCTGCGCCACGGAGGAAAGCTTGGTTTGCTACTTGACAAAACCTCAGTATCACATCTCAACACTCGCTTCAGCAAAGTCTTGACGGCTGCGGGTCAACCTGTGGCGTGTGCGTGCGTTCGGGTTCCTACTGGGGCTTGTTTCAGTGACAATATCTAGTTGAACCTGTTATTTTTAGCTCCGATTTTGAATCAAAATGTGTGTGGCGGTGTTCGGTAAGGTTCAGGTGATCCCGCTGTGATTTAAAAAGGAATATTATTCTCGTATGTTTTTTTATGTTAACGTTTAGGTTAACGCCATGAAACACCAAATACTTAATCAGGTGTCGCTTTGACGGTGTTAGATGACCTCAAGCATTTCAGTAAATAACTACAGATTTCAGCGCTGAACCAGCACACTGCCAGTGCTCCTCAGACCCAGGTGACAGTAGTTATAGTAACAGCACGAGAGGACATGCAACACTAGCCACTCGCTGGGGGTTTGATTTAGTTTCCACAGCTGCTTTCTAACAGGATATGATCTTCATGTACGAGCCTTTTTTAATGGATGACATACCCAGTGCAGAGGACGCATCCACGCTCTGGGTCCCACCGCTGGAGCTGCAACACAAAAGGTGAGGAGGACAATCAGAGTGCTTCTGCGACTTTCAGTCACATTTATGCTGTAATATTAATTCCCTGTGGTCAAACTCAAAGCCCCCGTTTCCAGAGGTTCAAGTCGGTCGCGTTTCTTTGTTCTCTCGCAATGTAAGGCAGGTATTTCCTTTCCTTTCAACAATTTCCTTCGGGATAAATAAAGTTGTTCTCATCTCATCTCATCTCATTTGTCTGTAATTGGGGGCAAAATGCACTTCAGCAGCAGATATAAAAACTTATCAAGATGTTTCTGAAGTCATGCGAACTGCAGCCAGAGGACCGGAATCACAGCCGGAATCAACGGCATCGGGTGTTGATCGCCAAGTGATGTTGCCACGGCGATGGCATCTTTGATGTACTGCTGTTGGACTACCCCACTGTGGTTTAAAGGAATACACGTATGATGACATGATGTGACATTGCGCGTATCAGATAAGATAAATCTATCATTTTCGCATCAAACAGCAACTGCTCTGCCGCTCCACTGTCATCTATCATTATTATTCTCCTATTCAAGGCTCATCCGTCACAAAACAACCAAAACACTCACTGGTAAAGTTATTTGACTCTGAGTATTACTCACAAACCTATCAGTCTCTGACAGCTGCGACATAATTCTGCAGAATAGACAATTTGGTAGCAACAAATTGTTCATAGTTTGCTTGACAGGACACAATGTGTCACTCATAATCCATTTTTGGATTTATCCATGGATTCCCTTAGAGGTTTGCCTGCTTATGTGATGATTTACTTCCGACACTATTGTAATGGAAAAATAAACATGCTTTTGGGGCAGCGTTTCGTGTTACACGTGGCCACGGGCTTTACATTCTACACTTTGTGTTTGTCTCGCAGAATATAAAAAGTGTGTCGAGGGAGGAGGACCCTGCTCGAGACGCAGCGCTCCGAAATCAACACTTTACAGAAAATGCCTCTTACAATCTGTAGGATGTTTTTTTTGCACTGGATTTGCATGTAGGGGAAACCATAATGTTCCGACACATTGCGATTAAAACTTTAAATTCCCCTCACACAAATGGCACAGCCATTCATCCAAGTCATGTGCAGGACACAAAAATGCAATGATGGAAATAATTATTTTCAACTCTTTAAAACTCTACGAAAGAGCAAAATATGCTATGTTGTTTGCAGTGGATCTAGTACTATGTGTTAATGTAGTCTTACTGATTACACAGCTTGTTATCTTGAGATCATCTTCTGACCTAGATCGAGGAGAGGTCTTCAAAACAATATCTCCACGATGATGACTAATAGTGGAATATTACTCTTACAACAGGCCCATTCTACTGCAGATAGCTGTGTTTAGTTCTATCACCCTTACTAAGGCTGCACTGTTTGTAAACAGTGGCGGTGTTTGTTGGGCAAAAGCTGCTCGCGTCCGGCCCCGTGTGTAAACTTTACGTTTTTATTTACAAGCAGCTTCACTTTGAGCAGAATAGGGTGAGTTGGACAGGACTGAGACGCGAGACTGAACAAAATTGGATCGAAACAGGCAAGACTGCATCTGCTAGAGGACCTAAACGTCTGGCTTTGATGCATTTCAAATAACTTTGAATAAGCTTGCAGATAAGCTTGCAGCTCGCCAGAGGACCGTCCAACCCAAAAACAAGAGTGTGATGAGCAAACCTAAGCCTGTGACGCTGGGTACAAAAATCCCGTTTGTTATCGTATTACATATTATAACTACCATGCCTACCTGGCTGGTTGCTGTGGGTCCGTAGCTGTGGCACTAGGCTCCTCTTTGGCCTCCTCGGGGAGGACTGGGGCAGGCGTGGGAGTCGGTGCAAGGGCTGAAGCTGGGTTTGTGGCCGGGGCAGCTGTCGACGTTGAGCTGGACTCTTGCGAATGGGGCTTGGTCGCTTCTGAGACAGGAGGCGAAGCGGCAGCTGCAGGTTTAGCCTTTTCAAAGCCCAGAAAGCAGGAGCTGTTAGACGAGTAACCCGATGCCAAAGGCTTCTGAAACTTCACCTTCTAAAACACCCAATAATCACCTCTGAATATAACAATATCTCACCTTGGAGACCATCACTACAACAAAATTTTTCTCTTCAATTTTGTAATCCTTGATTGGTATGTCATCCTGCAGGATCTTTCCAGCATATATTAGCTTCTGACCGGACACTGGAAAGTTGTCTTTCCCCCTTTCTGCTTCTATCTTCTCTTTCAAGGCCCTCACCTGATTGAGAGAGAAACATGAAAACAAGTTTGTAACCTGCAAGGGTGCGAATAAGTCTCATTTCCAGGCAATCCCACAGGACTGTTTTCAGTGTCCCTACCTGTGCTGCACTGCAATTATATGGCATCCATACACAACATCAGCCCTGTTCACAATAATGCAATCAACTACGTTTCACTGACTTCACTGTATTTACATCAATTACTATGTATGTTGGTGGTGCGGCAAAAGTTTGCAAATAACACAGAAACTTCAACATTTCATCTAATGTATCGGAGAGCACTGCGATAAATCAGCTGGATTCATATGACAATGCCATGCTAACGACTTCAGGCATCTTCCTGAGTGGGGCACCCCTGCAAGTAAAACTAATCATAATTAGCACTGTCATTAGCATTAGCAGGATTAGCATTGCGGCCAGTTCGTTCCCCGTTGCACAAATTGCCACGGTCCGCTACGATTCCCGGGACAACAGGGGAAAAGAAGACGCGAAACAAAGTTGCGACCAGGGAGAATACATTTATCGGCGAGTCGCGGGACTTTGTTAACGGACTACTCGGCGTGCTAGCAGGGCAATGCTAGCTTTGAAGTATGGTTCCGCGTTGTTTGCCACCCATTCAAATGTGATGGATAATGTCGGAATAGCGCTGGTCTGACAAGAGAGTCCGCAAACTGATTAAACGTACATGTAATTAGCAAAGCTGGATTATTCTCCGTAGTCTACACGCTAGGTTAAAGCCACATCCCCGCAACTAGTCCAGTTAGCTAAAGTTAGCTAGTTTGCTAAGGGCTACTCACCGTTTGTTCGGGGTCTATCTCAATTTGAATAGTCTGCTGTTGCAGTGTTTTTAGTGTGATCTGCATGGCGGCGTCGGCTAACGTCGGTTACGCTGTGCTTTAAAATGGCAAAGTGGCGGTTCGCTGCGCGGTTAGAGTGTTCTCAAAGTTGCCGTTTCAGGTAAGATAACAGCTAGCCATGAAATGTGTGTATCCATGAGCACTCAGCAAATCGCCATCTTTGGTGACAAGTTGGTGGTGGCGGTGCGGCTCCTAGGCGAAACGCGAGATCTCGTTCGAGATAACGCGAGTATGGCAAGCCAGCGTGCCAAAGGTTAGCAAGGCTTTACTGATGTGTCTCCAGGCACCACTGTTTCATGGCTTTCCATGTGCAAACTTCATTTAATTACACGAAATTTAGAACCGTTTCTACAGATTGTACTTGTTATATTCACTTAGGGGCAGTCACACCATATTCTGTGTATTAATGAATGGAAGAACTCTAGAAAGATCATTTACGACACTCCTTCCTGTCCCCTCATCTACAACATCCTAATAACAAACCAATTCCAAAGAAAACCATTGATGTGTTGCTGGAATCAAAACACATCCTCGCTGTTTACTAGTTAAACAGGCACAGACGGCGGCGGTGCTGTGCACGCTGGCTCGCCAGAATAAACGTGGGAACCTAAACAGAACAGAAGCGTCCATCTTTTTTTCTGACAGTAATTATACCATGCTAGGATTATTTACTGCTCTGCTCACAATCAAAGCATGCTGTTTAAAGAACCTGTTATTCGGGCGTCAGCTATGTTATGTATCTTGCAGAAGTTGGACATTTCAAAATCTGCATAATTTGCCCACTGGATAGTTGTAGGTGTGCAGCACGTGAGTGAAGAGGCACTGTGGAGTTTTTCATGTTCTACCCGGATTCTCAAACTTCCCTCAATGGACTAAAAACCATGCAACAGGTTCACTGAAGACCTTAAATTGTGCATAGTTGTGAATGAGAGACCCAATAGTTTTATTTCTCCATATCGTCGGTGATGAGTTCGAGGAAGGGGCGAGTATCCGTGGGTTGTTGCACCACCCCATAACACACCAAAATCATATCTTTCTGGAAGTCTGCGAGGCTCACCTGAAGGGAAAATCTTTTTTTTTTTTTTTTTCATTTAATTCCAATGTCTCCAGATGTAAGTTATTGCTGCTCTTAAATGAATCTCTGAAGAATGGGATCATGTTCAGTAGAGTTAAATATTGTGTTCACCATCCTCATGCAGGGGGAAAACCCGTATTGACGAAATATCTCTTTGGTCTAAAAAGTTATGTAAAAAAAAAAATTTGTCAAACCATAACCAAAAAAAAAGAAAAAAAACAACAGGTTGCGATGCTTTTGATTTGAAAACAGCAACTCTTCATGAGAATGGGTGCAGTTTTCTAAAATATCCACTAGATGGGACAGTTGGACTTCTTATTGACAAACGGTGGAGTTACATGGGAGGAAGAGTGGAGGAGAGGAGATTATGGGATGTTTAATTCCTGCCACAAGACATTTTAGGAGGAGGATAGAGACCATTTGGACAGTAGATGGTGTGTTAAAGTAGTGCCTTCCTTCCAGTTCAACTCACTGAAATGAGCTGTAGATAACGTTTTAAAACTCTGCATGCTCACTTTGGCCATGTGAGTGCAGCAGTCATCCATATTAATCTGCTATAATAGTCTACCACTTGGATTTAATATGCTTTTTTTTTCTCTAAATTGCAAGCCCCATCAATAAATTGCATATTTTATAACACATCCCTCTTACTGTCGCTCAAACGCCATCAAGCTGTGAGGCTATAAATAAGCGAGCAAAGTACTCACTGATCCATCATTCAGTTCCACGTTTTTTATGTCTTTTCTCGCCCATCATCATGCTATTTTAACTCCTTCTCATCGTTTCATCATCGCAAGTTTGATCGCAACCGGGTGTAGGGATCTTGATGATGGTCTACCCTCCCCCCCCCATCCGGATCGAGGCCAAATAACAAAATGATTATTAAAGAGCGGACAAAGTGAGAGACCGAGAAGACGGGAAATCTGTGTGTGAGCGCCGGGACGGACAGCGCCCTGGATGTGTGTCCATCTGGGTTAATTCTCAAGGACAGAACTATTAAAGATTAACAGCCAAACATCATGTTTTATTGAGACGAGCGCCATTCATAGGCATATGGCTCCGAACAGACCTACTTTGATTGTGATCATGCATGTGTGTGTGTGTGTGTGTGTGTGTGTGTGTTGCAAGCTTTCATGTTATCCGGACAAAAGGCCGTCCTGAAAAGCCGCGCCATGTCTGCAGGCATGGCTCTTACTGTGGCACTGCCGTTCCGACACTGGCTATTCACCCATTTTTCAACGCGCTGCAGCACATATCGCAAAATATCTGGGCTTTGCGCATCGAGGATGTGTTGGAAACATCTCATCTCTGACCTGTTGCTCGGGTTGTTGGTCTTTTACTGCCTTCCTTCTCACTTACCGAAGGGGGAACGTGGTGAACGCGCAAACACCCTTTTCAGATAAATATTTGATATTTCAGGGAAATGTGTTTATTTAACGTTTGAAGAGCCTCTCGACCGATTTTGAAAGACACCGCTCTATGGAGTCACGGTGCGATTATTTACATTTAAAGTAAAAATGATTTATTTATTACTGACACCTTTCCAAAATGTTTCTATTTAAAGGCGTGTGATTTTGTTAAAGTTTAAAGAATTGTAAAAATAAGCTCGGACTATTAATAACTCACTTCTTAGCGGCTTCTCAAAGGCGTTCCAGGGATCTGATATTATTAAAATAAACATTAAGAGATTCCTGTTTCCTTATAATAAGATGTTCTGCTTGCACTCTGGGAACATTCTCCAAAATTATCCCATAAATGAAAGATTTTACAGACCTACAGGGATTTTCTAATAAACCCAGAGATATTCTGGAAAAGTCCAGAGTGGCCCTGTTACTCCCAACATCATATATATATTCTTAAAATTGTAAAAAAGCTGTAACAAAAGAGGCGAGAAGATCTTGATGTAAGGCGTCATGAGATAGCAGGTATGTTCTCACAATGTTTTCATAGTGATCAAGTATTTATCGAGTCTTCAGGAAATGTCTCAGAGCCTAGAAAAATCTGTCTTTTTGCTATGTTGCGAATAATTCGCCGGGTAAAAGGAGTCAGCTCCCCTTTTGGTGGCTGCTGATTAAAATCTGCTCTTGCGAAAAAAGAGAAAAAAACATGTACACTTTTATTTCGAGCAAAAGTGCATCCTTTGCCGAGATTGGTCAATATCGTGCGACCTGGTACACGATTGGACTACAATCGCCTCCATACTGTTTGTAGTCCCAGTCCTTCAGCCACTGCCATGCACACATTTTACACACTTTATAGACAAATGTGTATCCAGTTGGTGTCATGTTATATGTATTATTGCATGTATTTATTTCTTTATTGGATCATGAATGGTAATACGGTAGCACAGCAGCGCCTCCGCCTGGCAGCAAGAAGGCCTGTGATTGGAGGAGCCTTTCCGTTCCTTCCGATTCTTTGATTTCCTCCCCAAAACAAAACATCTGGCCATTAGTAGCAACTGGAGGGGTTCAGTGTCATGCCGAAAGACACTTTTGGCATTTAGACAGAAGAGGCAGGGAATCAAATTGTCAACTTTGTGTTTGGAGGGTCGCTAGGATCAACCAATGGAGCCAGATGGCTAAATTCTGATATTTTACCAGTATCTGATTCTGCAGTCTGATCACCTGATAAAGACACAGATCAAGCCGATCACTGATTCCTTGCCACGTGCTCTTAAGCCACAATTTATACAAGCGAGAAACCTCGCTTCGGGAGATCTGTCTCTTCAGCACCACCTCTGACCCCCAACCTCCAGGGAGGTTACATCCCATGTCCAGAAAATGAGTTTGCTGTCCTGCTCAGGTCTCCACCCCCGCACCTGACGTCTCACTGTGCGGCCCAGAGGGCAGCGGTCTCACGTGGTTAGTTTGCGCTTTGCCCGGCGGCAAAGAGCTTCCTCGTGGTTTCAGCTGGTGTATTTTTAACAGGGTTTTTTTTCTTTTTTTCTTAAAGAATGAACAAAATCAATAAGCGGAATAAAAGTAAACACCAGAAACTGTAATCGATCGACGAGAAAAAATATTTTTCTTTGGCAGATAAGTCTTTACGTCTGGGTTGTTGTTATCATTATTATTTAAATAAATTGTTTATAGTGTAGGCCCCCCCCTCCTCCATGTATTTGACCTGTAAAGGACCCCTTCCACCCAAGTGGTGTGTATCTGCATAGCCCTAAAGTCAAATATGTTGTGTGTGTGTGTCAGCACTGTCGCTGGTGCAATGAGTCATATATGCAACCTCCATTCACCCTATGATGTGCCCAAACATTCCCACACACACACACTTGCACTACTTTCATAACCTCCTCCTAATAACAACAGCCGCTTTCACACTGCAGGAACTTTTTGCAGTAGCTAGAACTTTTTCAATAATGAGCCTGTTGTTTTTGTGCATCCAGACAGCGCTGGAGACCGTGGAACCAGAGCAACTCACGTCATGTAGGTGCTTGGTGATTGCGAGCTAATAAGCCGCGTCCATTACCAAAAATTTAGTCGATTACCAAAAATTCAGCTTTTGTCCCCTGGAAGTTCAGGGGGTGATGTGAGATTAAGGTGGCACCCCTGCTCGTTTTCCTAGGGAGATGCTTGGGTTCCTCTTCCCCTTTTTTCCCTGCTTTTTAGAACTTTTCTGTCCAAAAGTGGCTAATATAAAATATTTAAAACAGTATAAATTGAAATTAACCAATCAGAGCACAGTCCCGGAACGCAACATCCACATCCCTCATATCAAGAAACAATGCCGACTTGAAGCCTTTTCGCTTGTCGACCACTTCAAGCTGGTATTGCCGACGCTGTGCTGCGTGTTTGGTTGCCATGGCGATGAAGAATGCACGACTCCCCGCGGTGACAGCTCGGAAACCGTACTGGATAAACAGGGGGCTCCCCCGAGAGCGCCGCAACCGGTAATGACATGACAGAGGAACAAACACGGATTCAAACGCACACACACACACACACACACGGATCTCACATGGGACCGGGGGAGCTGAAGTTGTGACCGATTCAGGCGTCCTCCTCCTCCTCCCGGGTTTCTTACATCACTCTACATCTGCACTCTGTAACCCCCACCCCCCATCATCACGGCTGACAGAATTCTCCCTTATTCAGCCGGATCTGGGCCACGGAGTGCCACCTTCTCCACGGGCTACACACACACGCACACACACACACACACACATGCAAGTCACACACAGGGAGACTTGTCGCTAATTAGTTTGTCAAACGGTTCTTGGCTGCGTGTGTCGGGGTGAGAAGGGGGCAGTGTGCCATTAAACTAACTAGGGTGTCAGGGTTTCCATTTTCAGCCTTCGTTCGACGGAAATGAAGCTCGGCCCTGGAAGACACCCGGGACGCGCGGAACGGACACGACGGCAACACGGGGACGGATGAGGCATCGGGGGTTTGAAGCCGAGAAGGGGAAGGACGGCAGAACGTGCGTCGCTAAAGCCGGACCTGCCCTTGTAAGGCAAAGAGACGGAGGCCGAGATCGGCCCTAACGCGGCTTGGTTCAAAAGTCCCCATGAAGCATCCACTTAATCCCCTTTCCATATACAGCCACGGACGACTCTGACACACACACACACACACACACACACACACAACGGGTTTCCTTGACGGCTCGTTCCGAGTCCGGCTCCATCTGAGCTCGGTTTCACGACCGACCGCCGGCAGAAAAAAAAAAAAGGACAAGTCAATCAACCGCGAGTCGCGCCGTGGGTGATTTGGAGATGTTTTCCTCTTACCTTCTCCCAGCGGCCTCGCCGTACCACGGATGCGCTTAAAAACCGGTGGCTAAAAATAGCCCCCCCCCCCCCCCCCCCCCCCAACAAAACGCACTATTTATAGCTGTCAAAGAAATGTGCTAAAACAGCACAGCTTGGTTTTTTTTTTTTTTTTTTGCTAGAGAAACGGGACAGCGGTGGGGGAATGGATGGGGTTTCTCTCAAGCGCACCGTGCAATTATACTCCAATAATGCGATAGAGACGTCTCTTTCCACAGGCCGCGGTCTGGAGTCTGCAGAGGAGGACCGAGGAGACGGGAATGGAAAGACTGACGGGCACCGGGGTGTTTGCGGTGGATGGACAGCTGCTTGCCAAAGCTGAAGTCTGGTGTCCAATTCTGATGCTGATGTGTGTGTGTGTGTGTGTGTGTGTGTGTGTGTGGCTGAGCTGGTAGAACACCATGAATTCTGCCTCTTGGTAAAGCGCTGTGCTAACAGCAACTGGTACAGTTCTCTGTCAGGGGGTTCAGAATGTCACGTGGCGCATTCGTGCGCTTGCGTTTTCACATTGAAGCTCCCACGGTAAAAATTGGAGACCCTGAATTGTTCAGACATGTGAGTGAAAGGGTGAATAGTTGTCTTCTCTATATGATGAGTGAATGACAGAGTGAATATTTGAATGCTTCTATATGAGGCCATTTGTGACGTTTCTGCAGGTTTGGTCCACAATGCACAAATGAAAATATACATATTTATGCCCAACACGTCATGGCAGTACATGATATGTCTAGATAGGCCAGAAGGAAAATATCAGAAATCAAAAGAACTCTGTTGTTCTTATGTTACTCTGAAAGTTGAAAATAGAAATGGGAAAACAGGAGACACATTAAATAAAAAGCGACCGGCGCATTTGGACCATTTGTTAGAGAACAAACGAGGCGGCGGGAGAAGAACGTCGGAGGTGGAAGGAATCACATGAGACCCTCCGAGTGGCGTCCGTGCTCTCCTTCACTCCTTCACACCGCCCCGGCGTGTTCCCTGTGATGTCCCACATTCTCAAAATGGGACGTTTCCTGCACGGATTTCTCAGAAAATGGGTTCCGGTTAACACACGAGTCCTTCTCGAGGGTGGGGGGTGGGGATTCTGGGAAAGGCCGCCCGTGTGAATACACCCCCCCCCACACACACACACACACACACACACAGACACACACAGAAGGCAGAAGTCTCTGTAGCTAATATCTTCAAAAATCCCTCGGTCACATCCAGACCACCCGAGGAACGTGTTTTGACGCTCCTGCTTCACGAACATCCCATAATACGAACACGGGGTCACGTCGGCTGCACGCCGTGTGTACCGAGTGGGAATGACTTTACCGATGAGAACAATAACGGTCTTCATTTGTGGTTTTAAATGATGTTCTGCTGCTGGACCTGCAGCATGTGTGTGTGTGTGTGTGTGTGTGTGTGTGTGTGTGTGTGTGTGTGTTATAACGACCCCGACGGGACGTTGATTGAGCGAGGCAGTTGTTTCCTGGGTTGTTATTGATCCTGCGGGGCTGATCTTAGATTAATGCCGGGTCAGTGCGTCGGCACGGCAACAATAACGGCTGTATCTGAATCCCGCCCAGAGGCTAGTTGATTTTTTTTTTTCTTTTTTTCCCCCCTTGTGGTTCAGTCTGTAAACAGTGTGATTTCTGTCCCAAAAGTTCCCTGTGGTGTATTTTTGGCTTATATAAAAATATTCAGAAAGAGACCGAAATGTGTTTGGGTGCTTTGTGATAGTAATAACGTTAACGTGAATTAACCCTCTGGCACGCAAACTTTCTGCAATAAAATCATCTTTGTAACAATTGAACAAACTAACAATTTAATGGATTAAATGTTTGTGTTTTTACAAGCATTTCAGTCACGACGTTTTATATTATCTTATGAAAGTCATCACTATAATACAATACCTTAATACTGATATCAATTATTTCCAACCAAATCATTATCGACTCCTTTCCCCAATGGCTTTTGTTTCCTTTGTCATGTTAATGTTTATTACATATTATATGACAGACTCTTTTATTCAAAGTGACTTACAAAAATTAAAATTCAGTCACCAAAGATCTGAAGTACCAGTAGCTGGAGGTCAAAAGTAACCACTCTGCCAAATAGCCATCTCAGAACCATATAAGAACAAGAAGAATAAGAACAACTTTATTTATCACGAAGGAAATTGTTGTGCCAGAGTTTCAAGTAAAACATAACAATAATAAATAATAGTAGGAAATTGTGTAAACTGTAAAAAAAAGGGGGGGACAATACAAAATACAATAAAACTGTAAAGTGTCAAAGTCAAGGCTTTAAAGTGTTTTAAGATCTTAAGTGCAAAGATTTGAAAATTCTCTGCAGCTGAAGGAAGAGGAATTAAACTAGTATTAATATATTATTAAGATATATATCAATATATATTATCAATATAATTATTATTATATATACATACATTAATTTCTTCTTCTTTTTTTTTTTGTGCTTTACAGTGAACTGATTTATATGTATATTTCGTCCATGTGTGTGTGTGTGTGTTTGTGTGTGTGTGCAAAGATCTTCAATCTCCCCGGCCGTCCCGTCCCTTCCACCCAGAGTGTTTACTCTCAGTAATGTACAGCAGAAGTTGTGGTGTATCGAAGCGCGTCCATCTGGCCGTTCCTGGAGATTACCGAGTTGATCCTCTGGTCTTTGGGTCAACACGGACTCTCATGATCACGGCAAAGGGTTAATCCTCCAGAGTTTCGGCTCAGACGCTCACGTTCCTCTTTTAAAATGTGATTTACGTGCTGGTGTGTAATACAGCATACATAAACATAACATAGAGGACTGTATTAGGAAAAATTACCTTTATTGTCACATTTAGTTACATATGAGCACAACATCAGAGATATTCGACCGTCGCGTTTAACTCATCATGACTGAACCATGAGCAGAAAAGACCTGAAGAGCAGCAGTTCGGGGTTCAGTTTCTCGCACAACAACACTTAAACCATCTACGAGGAACGCGGGAATCCAACCAGGAATGTCCAGTCCTGGGGACGACCCGTATTACGGTGACAGAGTCACATGTGGGAAAAGAAAAAAAAGAAGATAAACTTACATAAATGCTTAAAAACAACAAGAATCATTCATTTATTGTGATTGTCTAGACCAGGGGTGTCAAACTCATTTTGT
Source organism: Fistularia commersonii (assembly GCF_037954325.1). Classification (NCBI taxonomy): domain Eukaryota; kingdom Metazoa; phylum Chordata; class Actinopteri; order Syngnathiformes; family Fistulariidae; genus Fistularia; species Fistularia commersonii. The sequence continues at coordinate 9,153,270 of NC_141306.1, read as the reverse complement.
GTCCAGGCCAGTAAACTCATTACCCAGAATTAAAACTAATTCCCAATTTGTCCTTTTAGTGTAAATGAGGTAAACAGGTGGATTGAAAAAATCCTAATATGTAATGAACTGTTCCAATTAAAAAATACATGACAAATTAATATTAAAAATGAATTAAAAAAGAATTGATGAACTTACATCTTAAAAATATTGTTGAGTTAAAAGAGAAAATCTTGCCACTGTGGGAAAATTTGGCACTAGAATTAATTAGAAAATTGATTGGTAGCATGTATAAGAAGAAGTAAAATGTTTATTCTGGTCATTAAATCAATCTTTTTAATTTTGCCACTCGTCCTTGTTTTTGCTATCGTTTTTGTGGTTTTTATAGAAATAAGAAAGATCGTTTTAACCATGTCACCAGACATTTTGTCATAAAAAAAAAAATCATTTCATTTTCAAATTTTGAAGCAAAATATACATTGCAAAGTTACTTTTTCATTTTTTTTCCTTGCCCGTGAGAAAAAATGCAAATGAGGGCAGTGTTTCTTATCTAATTTTTATGCACGGGCCAACTAGGTATCATGTAAATTGAACTAAATGAATATTGCAATTTGAATATTTATATTTTTTTGGCATTTATGCCAACTTTAAAGTAATTGATGATCATATAAATGTCCCAACATTATTTTGTGTGGAATCATCCATACAAAATGAAACAAAAGGTAAAAAAAAAAGAAGTTTCTAAATTCAATATGGATTGAAAATACTTTAAATATTCAAAGAAAATTTTTGGCCGGCCGGATGAAAAAGCAAAAACGGGCCGGACGTGGCCCCCGGGCCGTAAAATACCCAAATCTGGAATAGGTGAACGGTTGTATGTCTCTATATGACCTTTAAATGACAGAGTGAATGATTTGATGTCTTTGAAAGACGTGTGAATAAGAGGTTGAATGTTGAATTGCTTCTTCTTTGAATAAATTGTGATTTACTTTAAATCACCACAGCTGCCAACTTCACTCTATCAACTTCTATTTACTGCTGCTTGCACTTGTCCTTGCACTTGTACTTGTACTACACAACTTGTACATCATCTATCAAGAGCTGCTACGAACTTACAGTCAAGAATACCCATTAAGAAAGTGGCAATTTGGGGTTCCATGCTGTTCTCCCGTCCCCAAAACACATGCCATACATTGAATAAATACATCTAGATCAGGGGTGGGCACAATTTTTGGCTCTGTGGCCACATTGACTTTTAAAATTTGACAGATGGGCCTGGTCAGCAAAAGATAGGATACATATAAAAAAAAAAAATCACATTTGTAAACAGTACATATCAGACTCAGCTGGTTTTGAAGGCTCTGGCGTTTGCTCGCATTTCATGGACTAACCAGTTTTTCCCAGCTCATTCATGTGTATCAGTACGTTCACAGTAAAGGCTAAATCAGTGATTTTCATTTACAAAATCCTGGCTAACGAGCTTCACGCCGCTAAAACATTTATCCTCGTGACATGGGACCGATGAAATGATCGGGAAATTCTGAGTCCGTTCAACTCCGACACCGCAGAAGACGACCTTGACGGTTATAGTCCGCGGGAGGAAGCCTAAGATAGCGACCGGCTAGCCGGTGCGGCTAATATTGAGGTGCGCTCATTAGTCCGGATATTACAGTATTTATACTCAGTGTGAGACCTGGGACTGTTTCAATGAACACACAATGGACATCCTGGCAGTAATGGTAGGAAGACGCACATGAAGCTCTTGCTCAAGCTGGCAGTATCAATGTTTCTGCCACAGTGTGGGACTTTTTAGATTTAGCTACGAATTTAGCAACAAGGTAGCTAGCTTTGAGGGCTCTCTCGTTTACCTTTGTGTTTTTTTTCCAAAAAATTGCCCGTTTCTCATTTGTTTGTACGTAATCGTACAAAATAGTTTATCGGCTTGTTTTGAAGGTTGTTTGGTTTGGAGATGGCGTTTAAGCTCGCTTGGCACCGCGGCGCTATTGGATAGCTACTCACCGCACGCCGAGCACAGCGGAGTCAGTGCCGTCGCATCTCCGGTGAAAGTGAATCCAAATGAAAGATAGCTTTTGCCACACTGCCTCGAGCTCACCGTCTTTTCTTTTTTCTTTTGTCCATCTCCATTACTGTCACTCGTTCATCTTGCCGCGATTCCCAAACTGCCACTGTCGCGCAGCACTAACTCTAACATTGACCTCCACGTGACTCCACAGACGTGACACTCAACTATCTCACTGGTTGAAAATCACCGGGCTAAATCACAAACCCGATCTGTTTCATTCAACTCAGGAAAATTCTCAAGTAGCTCCAAAAACTAAATAATCTCCTGTTTGAGCTCCCGCATTCATTAATCCGATCATTCGATCGTTCACATGAAGTATGACTTCTGTACCGATCTTTGCTGGACCGGATTAAAAAGACCAACAGACCGGATGTGGCCTGCGGTTCCGCAGTTTGCCCGCCCCTGATTTAGACAGATTCTTATTAGCAAAATAATAAGCACACAACACAATTTATTTTGTCATGTTTAACATCTCGTATTT
>NC_141306.1:9080727-9145727 GCF_037954325.1 Fistularia commersonii | reverse complement strand
ACCTTCAAGAAACAGGTAAAAACTTTTCTCTTTCAGGACTTTTTACTGCGCTGATGCCCCAGATCAGGTTGGCAGCAAGTTAGTGTGTGTTTGTGTGTGTGTGTACCTTTGTGTGTCTCTGTCCACAAAAAAAACAAAACAAAAAAAAAACCCTCACTAACCCAAGCTTACTGTTCTGTATATTTCCTGTGCATCGTGTATTTGCAGTCCCTATGTCCTCTATTGTAAGTCGCTTTGGATAAAAGCGTCTGCCAAATGCAATGTAATGTAATGTAATGTAATGTAATGTAATGTAATGTAATGTAATGTAATGTATTGGGCACACCTGAACTAAACCATGTGGCGAGGTTGAGGGGGGTCTGGGCCATCATTATTTCTTTATTTTATCTTAGTCAATTATAATCAGGGTTAATTCTACCCTGCAGTAAAAGTTAAAAACCTTCCGGTTTGATATTCTCAGTGTAAAACAGCCCACCGCTCTTTAAACCGTTGTTTATTTGTCGATATATGCTTGAACACACGCCGGGATGCCCTTATCCCTGATCTAGACGCCGGTAACGGCAGAGCTTTATTTTGAAAAAAATAATAGAAAATGAAAAAACTCTCTAACTTCTGCTTCACAACAAATTCAGGTCATGTTTTTGTGAGCCGCTCCTGAATAGATAGTTTGTAAGAGGCTTTTTAACAGTTGTCATATGCTGCTCAAATGCCAGTCTGGATTTGATATCCATCCATCCATCTTCTGACGCTTATCCTGAAACATCCTGGAAAAGAACATCTGAAAGGAAGACGTGCACGTTGTCTAAAAACGCTCTACTTTATTCAAGAAGATAAATGTTTTTGCAAAACATCCATTAAAAAAATTGATCATTGAATTTTATTGCTTATTGCCGTCGTTACAATAGGAATTCATCGGATACATGATCGGGTTTTTTTTTTTTTTTCCAAAAGCACTCTCACGAGGAACAGGTTGCTAAGTGTTCAGACAATTTCTATGCAGTCGCTATGATGCTTATAACATACATACGCTTGTATATTTTCAGATTATATATATATATATATAAAAAAAGAAAAGAAAACAAACACTTGGGGAGGGACAGTGGGGGGGCTACAAATGCAAAGCACTCCTTATAGAAACCACTCTACGAGTCAAAAGGGGTATTTCTGTACGTGTGTGTGTGTGTGTGTGTGTGTGTGTGTTTGGCACGTGGAGCAACGCGAGGGAGAAGGCAGACGTGGATTTTAAGAGCATCTTCTTGAAATAAAACTTTTTTCGTTTTACTTTTGAATTCAAAGTGTCCCTTTAAAAGGGGTGGACGTTTACTCGATATTCACTTAGTGGCGCGTCAGGGATCCGATTGGCTCCATTAAATATTCGGGAGAGTTTTTTTTTATTTTTTATTTATTGGACGAAAGCCATCCAATTACCGAAGGGCTCCCGGGGGGAAGTGGGTCATCCTGAAGAGCGCGTTTATAATGAGACTCATCCCAGCGCTGAGACGATGTCAACCCCTCCCCCGTCCCACGTCATTTTAGACTATCCCACGTCCTCACCCTTCGCCTCTCATCCAAATTCCCCACTCAGCAGTGTGTGTGTGTGTGTGTGTGTGTGTGTGTGTAGTTGCTCGGGCCGTGCTTGCGTCTATGTATGTGTGTGTGTGTGTGTGTTTATGTGCGAAGCAGCTGTCTCGGCACCATGTTGGAGGCTCACGTCCGATTCTGTGCGCAAATATACACAACCATGCACCCACCCACACACACACACAGACACACACACACACACACACAAACACAAGTCAACTCTGAGGTCAGTAGCCATGTTCAGAACCTTCCCGCCGATTATTTACATTCTTTTTTAAGGAAACCGTGTGCAAGGCAGTAGTGGATGGTGGCGGGGAGGGGAAAGGGAGGGGGTGGGGGGGGGGGGCAACAGCTGCAACTGAAAAAACAAACACAGGAAATATAGATTTAAATAAAATAAAACTTTAAAAAAAGCGGCAGCGCTCGTCACAAGGGGGAATGTCTTGTCAATAAATAAATAAATAATAAATAAAAGCAACCGAGCGCCCGTCGGGTCAGCGGGTGTGTGAGTTGAAGGGGGTCGGGTCCGCGCGCGCGCACACACACACACACACACACCCATAACAACACACACGTGAAGCGAGGAGCCGCCTTGCCCGACGGCATTCGTGTGTTCGGGTTGCCGTGTGTGTGTGTGTGTGTGTGTGTGTGAGTGTGTAGCTCCCATGTTTTGGCCCTCTGATCAGTGTATCCACTGCGCAAACATGGGTGCAGTGAAGAATATAGAGTCGGTTGTAAAAACACAGCTTGCATAAATATGTCGTAAATCCCTATAGAGGCGTGCGGTTGGATTATTGATCGTCGCCTTCGTACCGTAGTAATTACACGTGAATTAACTTGCAGTTGTGGAGAAAGGAAATGGACGGGCGAGGGTGTGTGACAGTCGGTGTGCGGAACATTGGTCGTCATACATTCACGGTGAGAGTTCGGGGAGCGCCGTGGCTTTCGAAAGTGGTGGATGGGCGGGTGGATGGAGGGCAGATTCGGGGTCCGTCTGTACGTGCGTGTCGCTCAGCGCCGTCCGGCGGGTTGAAAGGCGATGAAGGAAGGCGGCTGCTCCCTAGAGGAGGACACACTTCCCTTTCTCCACCCACGGGTTGTTCTTCATCAGCTCCGGGTTCAGGAAGGGGTCCTCGGGAACGCCGTCTTCTATCCACTTCACCAAGCTAGAAGGGCAGAGGACGGAGATGTTTCTTTTAATTCTTATCTTTTTTTCATTTCAGAAATCCACCAGACTTCCTCTATCTGCTTTCCCTTGCGGGGTAATAAAGAAGAGGATCAGCTTTTGAGGTTGGAAGGAATTCCATGATGAACCTCTCGATCATATTTTGACTCCTATCCAAGGAAGTAGCCGCTCCCAGGGACAAAAAAAAACCCCTAAATTTCAATTTATCATTTGTATTGCACATTTGTTCAGACTGGAAGATGCATACAACTGTCAAATGAAAGTGTAGTTCCTCATGCAGATATTACGTTGATATTTATTAAAAATGACAACTTGGACCTGGTTTTGGAAGGCAGTCTTGAGGATCAAACACATAATTTCATCTTTATCTGATATATAATTGATATATATATATATATATACTGGGTGCCACTCCTGATTCTGTAAGTGAATGAAAATACGAAAAATGTCTTAAACAAATCAGCATTGATAAAATATAGATTTTTATAGATTTTTTTTCTATTTGATTATGTAAACAGTGGTAATAATCAGGCTCATCCATTTACCCATATATATATATACATGTATATGTATAAGTATATATATATATATATATATACACATATATATGTGTGTATATATGTATATATACATATATATACACATTTATATATGCTATGTATAAAGTGTATGCTAGTTGAAGACATAGGACCTTCACGTTAGCATTTCATGTTAGCTTATAAAACCTGAAACAATCCCAATTAAATAGCTCAGACACCCCAATATTAGACTACAATATTCTTGGAATTTAATAGTGTTTTTTTTTTTTTTTTATTATTTTTTTACATGGTCACTCTTTTTCTTAAATGATACGATATCAATGGAAAATGATTAAGCCTGTTAGTGTATATATACGCTGCTCATTATTGCGGTTCAGTGTAACAGCACCCATGTTTTTACAAATTCAAAATGACACAAAATGACCCCGTGTCCCGGAAGCAGAGTTTTCACCGCGCCTTGGAAGGAGCACTCACTCGGTCACCGTTTTGGAGGACTTCTCTCTTTTGAAGGCCAGCTGGTACTTGAGGCTCTCCACCTCCTTTTTCATCTGGGGCAGGTCCATCTCATCCATGGCTACACTTTTTTTTTTGTCCTTTTCACCTGTACCTGAAAGAAAGAGCGTATAAATGTCAGGCATGTACATAACATGGTTAAATAGTGGGCGGAAGCAGCGGTAGGTGCCTGGGGAGATGCATCAGATTTGCAGCCGTTTTTTTTTTTTTTTTTTTTTTGTGGTGAATCCACCTACGAGAGGGGAGAACGCAGAGGCTGCTGAATTTATAGAACAGGAACCAGCTGCCAGCTCTAGAGAGAAACACTTGGCGAGGCCTCCGGATCGCGCGGTTCATGCAGAAAGGACTGTTTTCGAGTTTTATGGATAGAGACGCTGCTTTCTTAAATATAAAATAAATGACGTATAATGCAAAGAAAGAGCCAGCTTGCGTTTGTGTTCATTTTTGCATCACCTCACGCTCTTTAAATGTATAGATTATTTTCAAAAAATCTCATAACAAATGTAATTATGTAATAATTATAGCCCCCAGCTGTAATGAGTTGTAAGCATTAAAATTAATTTGTGTGATTTATTTATTTTTTCTCTCTTTTTTCACAGAGATCCATGAGTTTGGAAGAGGAGATTCATTGGAGACCTTAAATTGTCCAGATGAGACAATGCTTACGTCTGTGTTATACTGCATTAATAACAAAACAAAGTACTTTATGTTGCATTGAAAAGTTCATCCCAGTCAGTTACTGACTGGCAGAAAGGGTAAACATTTCAATTCAATCCAGATTTCTCCCAAAACTCCACCGAACTGAATGTGAAACCAAATGCCCGATATAGTTAACCTCTGAGAAAACCTGACATTAATTTATAATAAATGATACTACTTGAAATAACAACTCTCTCCGACTAGCTCCGCAATCGTGCATTGCAACAACAATACCTATAAGAGTGCACCTCCTCTCACAGGTGTCCTTGTGTTGTAACGCACTTCAGAATTTTGTTCTGACGTCAACACAACATAGGTGTTTTTCAGGGATATTAAATTGTACTTGGCACAAAATGCGTGCCGGGAAAGGGATGGAGTAACTGCTCGAAACGCAACGGCTGTTTCATGGGTTCAGTTTGGACGACCACTGTAAAAACCAGACAAACGACACTTGAATTGCCCTCAATAAACTGGAGTTACTGTGAAAAAAAATAAAATGAAAACATGCCACAATGCCGTAATCTAACAATACACCCTGCAAAAAGGTGCATTTAATCTTTCATCATTCCCAATGAAATAATTGAATATAAATGAATATTTACTGTTTTTGTGATTAGATAAAGCAATTTGTTTTTTATTTTATTTTATTTTATTTTATTTTATTTTATTTTATTTTATTTTATTTTATTTTACTTTATTTTATTTTATTTGAGGGTCACATATTTGTTTCACTCGAGGCTAAAGTCAGCCATTCTACTCATATTTCCAGGGTCGGGAAGAGTCACAGCATTAGCAAGAGTTAAATTAGCTAATAAGTTAGCTGAGGGCTGAAACCGGAGGTTGGCAAGCCCAGTGCACGTTGCCGGCGTGCACGGAGTGGAAATTGTCTTTATGCCTCACGCTCCCCTGAGCGACTTCCATAGAAATGTCTCCCATGCTGCATTTACTTCTCCTTATACGTATCAGAGCGGTGGGCTAATAATAGGCCCGGCTCCCAATTAGCCTCTAACTCCGCCATCATGCGTGCACAGTCAAATAAACGCCGCTTGAGTTAAAGATTGCACCACTAGGTGCAATATCCTGCTTTTGGAAATCAAAAGCAAGGTCTTATGCCACCTCTCCGCATATTTACATGTCCTCATTGTTTCAGTCTTTTTTTTTCCCATTCAGCAATAGCGTTTAAAAAGAAATTAGATCATGCTCTGCAAAAGCGGATTCTAAACATTAATAACTGCATGGGAAATACACATGCAATTTGTCTGTCATTTACATGAATATCGAATTTCTACATTTATGAACATAATTTGTTTCTCGTGCTTTCAAATTCACCAAAATATCACATTAATATCACATGACAAAGCCATGCTTTCTTTGAGTGACAGGTGACTCATTGCAGCGAGCTCAACTTGCTGCTAGCTTTGCAGCATAGCTGACTGCACGTGAGGGGTATTCAAATGTTCCTATTTTAATTTCCTTTATTTAAATTTTTTTTCCTTTTTTTTATTTTTTATTCCCTTTTCTAAATTTATTTTTTATAATTAGCATTTGGAAATTTGCAACACAAAAAAATAGCCAATGCATCATACAATTCAAAGGTGATTTGATTTGTTTAATAAATTTGAGAGCAGACATAAAACGCTTATAGTCAGCGCTAGGCTAATTGGATTAATAAAAGATCAATATTTTCTACGTTTCGTGTTTGCCCCTGACATTTTCCGAAAATGTCAATGCCTTCCCCCCCGTTGTTATGGTGACCCCCGCCTCTCGTGCGCCGGCCGTACATCAGCGAGTGCCGCGTTCTAAAATCAAACTCTTAAATTAATTTCCAGGGATTAGTCGCTGGTGGCAGGTTTCTCCTCCGCCGAGTTCTCGCCCCCTTCACGTCTCTCTCCTATCTGTTTCCCTTCGCCTCCTTCTGTCTCCAGATGTCGCTTGCTCACTAAGTGCTCCCTTTCCAATTTCGCAAATTTCCAAAACGGTTAATCCATTACGTCCCCTGGCACCCACCCCCTCCAGGAGTTAGCCAGATCCAATTATCATCAATAGCGATAAACCCATCAGAGATAGCTGCATCATTTTTCAAAGTGCTGCTGTAATATATTAAAAGTGCAATCAGTGACAAATGTATTGATTGGACGTATAAGCCAGCTTTTTTCGACAGACCCCCAACACCTTTCCAGCCTCTTCACACGTCTGAAAGCTGAAGGCTTCCGAAAAAGAAAGATGGACATGCCCGGGGTTTGGCAGGGTACCATCGGCCATTAGGAAAAAAACAGCTTTGCTCACACCGGATGTAGATAAGACGTGTCCTGACTGGAACCTGCTGACCGAAAGGATGCAACCCCTTCCCCGCTCACGTTCTATTTCGACGACGCAGATGATGTTTTTCACACCCTTGAAGACGATTTTCAGGAACCCGACATTCTGATCATGAGCAAGAACTTGGCGATGGCGGCGAGGGAAACGTCGAGTGACGGTTGCGGCGACAGTTACATGCTAATAGCTTAAGTGACTCAATAATAGCCTTGATATTCATAAGAGAAATGGGGGACGAAGCCATGTCCCCGAGGACGGGGGGAAGATACGAGGGGTTTTGCATGAGTGAAGGGACACGAGTGGGAGGAATGAGACAGGTGCATTATGGGATATCCCTCTGCAGACTAAGCTTATGGCTACTTAGCTCGGGGCTAGCCTAGCGCGAACTATAAGCTCTCTCAAAAAGGTTTTATGTTTGTTCCCAAACTAAAAGATTGGTTCCACAGTGGCATCGGAAGGGAAAGCCGATCCCGGCCGTCACAGACCGAGAGCCAGGGTTTAACCCCGATCGATCGCCTATCGGTCACGTGTCGACCAAAAGCTGCAGAGCGAATATATGATTTGATCGATTTCCAGCCAGTAATATCATCACTCTGGAAATATCTCCAAAATCCCGGAGGATCGAGTGAGTATCACTCACTTGTCTGCTGAATCATGATATTAGATTTCGTCTGCATCCCCGCTAAACAAGACCTTATCTATATTTGGTTTTACCGTAAAGCACCTTCAGGCTCTCGGTCGTCACGCCGACGAGCCGATTCGCGTGCTATTTAGTTTTAACGACGTGTCGCCCGTGTATTTTCTACATTATCGCCTTTAGCGGATAGCGGGCTTTTGTTTTGATGCGATGCCACTGGCGTTGGCGGTGTCAGATACAGATGTCAGTGTGTGTGTGTGTGTGTGTGTGTGTGTGTGTGTGTGCAGTGGTTACTGCGGCGGATACAAACTGGGACGCTGCCATAAAAGGGTCAGGGCTGCCTCCACGGTTGTGTGCACTCAAACATCAAGACACGCGACCAAGGCGTTAATTACACCGTATTTAATAGAGACCTCTTTTTTTCCAAACTAATTAAACTTGATTTCGACGGGTATTTAATAACTCGTCTGGCCTTACGTTTTTTGGTTTTGAGCCGGAACAGCGGGTCTCGGTGATTTGGGTTAAAAGCATCCAGAGATTAACCTCCACTGTCTTTACAGCATCACACACTTATACCCGGCCAGTGTGTGTGTGTGTGTGTGTGCACGTCGGTGGAGCAGGTGGCAGGGGGAGAGTGAGAGAGAGGGTCCGAGACAGAAATTAGACGGGGGGGAGGAAGGGGGGCAGTCGGAGGCCCGAAAACCCCCGGATCGGGGGGAGGAAAGGGGGGGGGGGGGTGGAAGGGGGCGAGAGACTCTTCTTGCGTCTATAGCTACTGCATTGTAAATAGAGGCTAAAAATAGAAAAGCACAGGCAGAGCTCCTCGGACCAGCTGAGAGCGGAAGAAGAAAAGAGGCTCGGAGCTGTTCGAGTGAGGAGGCGCTGATGAAGAGGCCGGCCCGAGGATGTCGGAGCCGCTCGGCACTTTGTCAACTGGGACCGGAGCATCTGATATCACACCAGCAGCTCCGCCCGCCTGGGGACATGTTGGGTCGATCCGGTCTGATCAATACAAGCCCGGACGGACACAAAGTGTGTGTGTGTGTGTGTGTCAGATCATGAGACGAAACACAGGCCGACTGTTATGCGCCACAATCCTCCCTTTTTGGTTGTGTTCCTCTTTGCCGCTCGGCGAGAGGAGGATATTCGGGGGATTCAAATAAGGAGAAAGACATCCTGAACACAGGGTTGGGTGAGGACACAGAGAGAGAGAGAGAGACAGAAAAAGAAAAACGGAGAGACAGAGGAGGAGGAAATGCAGCGGTGAGGCGGGGAGAAATGCAAGTTTTTACATAACGTTCGTGGGATCCATATGTCCCAGTGCAAAAGTGTGCCTGTGCACGGGCGTGAGCATCAGGACCCACCGAGGTGGACTGCACAAAGTCTACTTGCACTTAACTTTGCCTCCCACAAGACACAATGCAAATAACAATAACAATAATAATAATAATAAAAATAATAACGACAATAATGATAATGATGATGACAACAACAATAATAATAATAATAATGAAAATAGTAATAATAATAATAGTAACGACCACAACAACAAAAATAATAATAATAATAATAATAACGACTACAACAACAAAAATAATAATGATGATAATAATTATTATTATTATTATTATTTTTATTTTGCTCGTGTATTTGAACTCAAACTATTGTGAATAGATAATTTTCCCATAATTTCCCAGCAACTATCCATCGAGTTCGTTACCTGGGTGACGCGCCGGCGGAGGCTGTTGCTCTTCCCAACTCTGACCGGGGCAGCTCGACCGGAGGAAAGGAAAGGCAGATCCGAGTTGTTCGGGACGGAGTCTTTTTCTAATCCCTTCCCCTCCACCAAGAAAGAGGTAGATCCGCTTCACGGAGGGTAAAATCCACAGGCGTGTGGTTGTGGAAGAGGAAGAAGAGGCGGAGGAGGAGGAGCGGCGTGGAGCGGCGGCGGAGTCCCTGGAGCCGGGTGTGTTTGGCGCAGACGCGGCTGGTGGAGGACGAAGGAACGGAGGAGGGAGGAGGAGGAAGAGAAAGAGGAGGAGGAGGAAGAAGAGGAGGAGGAGGAGGAGGAGGGGGGACTTAAACCGCACCGGGTCCCGTGCGCTCGACTCACGCTCCTCCTCTGCTGCGTGGCGTGGTTGTGCGTGGCGTGTGCCAATGTGTGTGTCCGTCAGAGTGACCGATTAAAGCAAGAGAGAGAGGGGAAGAGGGGGGGGGGGGATGTTCAGGCAGGTAACAAGGAGACTTCACACACACACACACACACACACATGCACACACCTTTTTATCGCGTGTGTGCGTCCGTGCGCGCCCCCCATTGCCCAGACGCAAGATTTCTGCCCTAATATGGCCACTCACATCTGCAGTGGCAGCCCTGGGTTCCCACTGGCAGTGAGATCCACTGCAGATTACGGGTCCGTCTGACCGTCGCCCCCATGCTGTAATCCGGCGGGATTAATCTGTGTGTGTGTGTGTGTGTGTGTGTGTCTTGGAGGGGATGTGGAGACAGACGGGATAACGCGGCTGGAAAGGACGGAGGAGTAACGCGCCTTCTTCGAGCGCCAACGCGACCCGAGCGTCCGTCCGAACAGAAATGGGGTTCCGGAACCCCTTCCTGTTTTCGCGGCGGTCTCTTCATAACCGCCTCCTTCGCCCGGAGAAGCAAACGGTGGATCAAAGATCCGAAGACCGGCCTCTAAATCGAGATCGCGTTGCGCGGTGACCTCCCGGGGCTTTCGGGTGCTTGAGGTCACACCCAAAAAAGATGTCAATATGACCGAATGAATGGGTTTTTTTGGTTTATAAGACACATGAATGACAGAGTGAATGTTTTTTCTTCCTGGCCGTGATGCGCCTCTCTTTCCTCCAGCCTGCACTCGTGTCGCCTCATCGTTGCCTGAGACCATTGGTGTCAAACTTAAGCCAGAAGGCCAAATTTGGCCCCGCAAAGCCGTACCGAATGACTATTAGAGCCGGCCCGTCGCTATAGTCTACAGTGCATTTATAGCTAATTCTACAAATACCAGAATTTCTGCTGGTGTTTTGGCACGAAAATCACAACAGGACCCATAAACGCCCTCTCCTCTGTGTGCAGTAGTCATAGCAACCTTATGCTAATACTGGCACCCTGCTACTTAGGTAGAAAACAGGATTTTGCATGTGTGCAATATTAAGTTATATATTGTTTTGTGTTAAGCTATGCTTGTTCCATATTTACTTTATAAGCAAAACTTGTTTGGGTCCAAATGAAAAGGTTCATTGTTGCAATATTTGGAGTGTTGAAGATATTATCTGTATTTGACTGAGTTAGATGGTTTTTTTTTTGTTTGTTTTTGTGTTTTTTTTAATTTAATTTTATTTTATTTTTCGCTTGCTAGTGAGGAAATAAGTGACCTATAAAGAATATTGTATGATGTGTATCTTGTTATGAGGTTTTGTAAGAATGTGTGTGACTCTGTTAAGGAACCTGTTCTAATAAATGTTCAAAACAAAAAAAAAAAGGTTCATTGTTATATCTGGAGGAAGATTTTCTTTGTCCCAGTTTAGAATTTTGGCCCACTGTGTACTTGACTTTGGGGGGGTGCAGCTTGATTTACTGCAACTTCTCGCCAGGTGTCCATATTTTGTAATTATTTAAGCTATTAATGTTTCGTTTAAGCTATGACCCTGTAACCGTCAGCTCTACTGGTATTCGCGGCAATAATGAGTAGGCAACCTACGGCCCGCGGGCCACATCCGGCCCGTTGGTCTTTTTAATCCGGCCCTCCAAAAATCGGTACAGAATTCATACTTGATGTGAGTGATCGAATGATCGGATCAATGAATGCGGGAGATTATTTCATTTTTGGAGCTACTCGAGAATTTTCGTGAGCTGAATGACGCAGATTGGCTTTGTGATTTAGCCTTTACTGTCGAGATACTGACACACATGAATGAGCTGGACGGTTTGTGCGTGAAATGCAAGCGAACGTCAGCGCCTTCAAAACCAAGCTGGTTTTATTTTCAAAGCAAATGTCAGACAAGTTTGATATGGACTATTAACGAATGCATTTTTTAAAATTTTTTATATGTATCGTATCTTGTGCTGACCCTGCCCGTCTGTCAAATTTGAAAAGTCAACGCGGCCCCTGTGCCAAAAAGTTTGCCCGCCACTGTTCTACACTCATTAGGACCAGTGAAAAAAAAAAAAAGAAAAAACACAGAGATCCACAAAGCCCTGTTGACATCTAAAATGAAAGGAATACTGCATGTATTTTTCCTCCCCCTTTATGCCACGTATTAAAAAAACTGTCGTGTATTGCAGTTATTAAATCAAAAATGAAATCTCTTCATGCAAAAAAATCATTTTGAACTCCGAAAAAAAAAAAAAACGCTGGGCTGAAGGTCACGTTCAAATACAATATTCAGTGTCTAATTGAGTCCACTTGTGTTTATGAAATAAAGGAGCGATTTTAAATTATTCCCCTGCTGCAAACCAAAAATGCCATCTGCTTCCGTGTGCCATCACCGTTTTGCTGTGTTCACCGGGGCGTGCAGTCACCTGTCACGGACTGCTTCACCGAAGACGGCGAAAATATATATTTGCAAATTAAATAGGCAATTAAAATGTTTATTTTACCTAGTTAATATGATTTCTGCTCCTGAACCTCAGCGCGGTGTCTGCGCGCCAGAGCTGTAAAAGCTCAATAAATAAATGGCGGCGGATGTCGCACATCGGCAAAACATTGGCACGGTGAGCGAGAAGGTTCGCAGTAATGCGACTGTGCGGAGACCGCTGTCTTTCCTTTGGACGTCGTGGCCGATTTACCGGCTATCAGCTCGATGTTCTGAAGAGCAGCGGTGAGAATGTCACATTAGGCGACCGGGAGAACAGAGGTGAGACGTAGTGGACAAAAATCCAATGTGCAGTGATTCGTCAGCTGCGGCGAAACCATGTCAAGGCATCCGGGCTCACAGGCTTTAAATAAGATTATGAAAGATAATAAATGAGATAATGATAATGAATAAGATAACGTCTGAAGACAGCGTGACACCGAGGCGTAGATTTAATAGGTGTATGTTATAGTGTAGGACGTCGTTCCTTTTTTGATTCCTGGTTCCTCCTGGGCATTTTATATTTACAGGACTGTCTCAGAAAATTAGAAGATTGCGATAAAGTTCTTTATCTTCTTTAATGCAATTACAAAAACAAAAATGTCATACACTCTAGATTCATTACAAATCAAGTGAAATATTGCAAGCCTTATATTATTTTAATATTGCTGATTATGGCTTACATCTTAAGAAAACTCAAAAATCCTATCTCAAAATATTAGATTATCATGAAAAAGTAATTTTTTGTTTTTTTAAGTACATTACAGAAGATAAAGAACTTTATTACAATATTCTAATTTTCTGAGACAGTCCTGTATATTAATAAACATAATTAAAATTATAATGATAAAGAACATAATTAAAATTATAACGATAATGAAAATAATAATTATAAAAAATATCATTACAAATATATCAAATATAAATATAATAATAATCATATATATTAATATTTCAATAAGAATTCTCAATCAGTATTGAATTTAGATTTTTTTTCCTTTTGTTCAATTTGTGTGGATGATTACATACAAAATTTACATACAAAGTACATGATTACATACAAAGTTTAATGCTAAATAATGTAAATATTTTAATTGTAATTTTCATTTTGCTCAATTTACATGATACCTAGCTAGCCCGTGCATAAGAATTAAATGAGAAATGTCGCCTGCCGGCCAAAATAATTGCCCACCCCTGTCCTAGCCAGTCATAGTGATGTTGAGCAAAACACTGAACCCCTAACTGCTCCCCTGGCACTGCTCACTGCTTAGCTGCCTTCTGTATTAATTTCTCTATTAAATACAGAAATAGTAATTGAAATAGTAATTCATTCATTGCCGATACAGTCAGGGTTGCGGTGGCGCGGCAGCTTATCCCAAAGGTTCACCGGGGACCGGTCGTTCGTCAGAGATTAACAGAGGCATGCACATTAACAGTGAATTTAGGGTCTCCAATGAACCTCCTGCATGTTTTTGAACCGTGGGCGCCTCCACACAGAAACTGTTTTCCTTTCGGTATCAAACCGGGGACTTTCTTGTTGTGAGGCAGGACCGGCTCTTTTGTTATTCTTTTCACCCATTTAAATATTAAAAGGGCTATGAGGTCTCTCTTCACAATGACGTTTTCTCTATATGACGTATGACATAGTGAATGGTTGTTTGTCTCTATATATGACAGGGTTTTATGTTTTTATGTTGCCCTGCGATCGATCCAAGGCGAACCCCGCGTCTCGTTCCAGCCCCCGACTGCACGATAAGTGGTATTGAATGAATGAATAAATATAATATAGATCTATTGGGGGTGTTCCTTTTAGTTAATGTAGATATCACACAGTTGATTTATCCATATAAGTGTGTTTAAAAAGAACAGGCTCCCCTGCCACGTGTCATGACAGACAGCAGGAGCGTAAGAGCTGAATCTGGGACGCGTTTGGACACTTTCGGCTCAGTCACGGCACCGACTCGGGCCAAATTTGGGCCCCCGACATTTGTTGCTGTCAGGGACAGATGGCTGCGGTGGAGGAGACACTTTTGCACAAAGGAAGAATAATTCATGGGTTAGCCCATGTTCTCCCGCGGTGCGAGATGAAACCCTCCCGAAAACCAAGAAACTGTAGAAATAAGCAAAAGGCGGTTTAGTCGTCGCTTTAATTCCAATTAAAATCTCAATTTTCCCTATCCTTTATATCCCTGATCGGTTTAATTATTGGTTCATTCCATTCATCTCTCAGGTACTGCTGAATATTAATGTCCCGGACTTTGACGGACATTAAAATGTAATCACGACGTCTCCGGCCTGATTTGAGCGGACGGACGGTCAGGTTATAGAGGCGGCTGGAAAAACCTGGAAACACGTAGAAGCTTCTGCAAACATATTTCCGACTCGTGGCTAAAGCTGCGCCGGGCAGCTATTCGGCTGCTAATCCAGACGCTTCCAGCCATTCTCCTTAATCTCATCTTTACGGTGTGATGTGCAGTGAATGGTCCGGATTAGATCGGATTAGGGCGTCGTATCGGAATAGGGACACGGAGCGCATATACTACGCCCCCCGAATGTATATGCGTGGCTGTGCGGGGGATTACAGGTCCCTCAGCAGATTACAGATGCTCCATTTGAGTTCTGCTGGTTAAATCACAACCGGCAACACTAGTTCCTCAAGCACGCCATGTGAATATCTACATCCTGGAACGTCGGAGTTCAACAAGCTCTGCCGGGCTGGTCGTAAGGATCAGGCGATGAGAGGACTGCTCTCCGGCTAGAACGTTCATCAGACGTTCATCCTCACTCGTCTTCAGTTAATCACTGGTTTGAGTCCAAAATTTGGGCCTTTACATGTGGTGTCTGAATGAAAGAGTGAATGGTTGCATGTCTCTATATGTGGGCCTGTGATTGGACAATGACAGCTTGAAAGTCTCCAAATCCCAGTCGGGGGCTGTCAGGGCCTGCAAAGCCTTCTCTGCTGGCCTAAAAAAACCTGGATTACAGACTGACTTTATTTACAATTGAATGTTAATTCTAGTTTGAATCTCGAATCTGATTAAATAATTCCAAATGGTCTGTCTGTTTCCTTTCGTAGCTTTTTCCCTGATTGCGCTGCTTCCAGACATGTATTTTCGTTGAACAAAGAGCACTTAACCAATCAAATTTCAGCTGTTACTTGTTGCCAGGCAGGGTCAAAGTCAAAGAAATCTGCCTGGAGGCCAGCAGAATCCGATTCAGGCGCTCTGGCGAAAAACAAATGTCGATGAAACTGTTGTTTCAACCAATCAGATTTTGAGTTGAGACACCAAGGCCTTCTAGAAGGCTATGCTAACGTCAATGTGTCAGGCTGCATATGTAGCTAGCTGCATGAACACAATTATAGTTTTTGCAAAACTTTCCTGGGGGAAAAGTAGAGTGGATCTAGAACTTAGTGAGCAAGTGCGCAGGGAAACACAGCTCCACAACGAAAAGGTGAAGAAAAATAGGGAAATCTTAAAAAGACTGACAGTTTTATAGCAGTGTAACAGTTATTTAGGGGATAAATGGAGCACTACTGAAAGCCTGGGTGTGAAATGCATGGCCTGCAACTGCCAAAACCCAACGCGACCCTCACTACAGGGTATAGATAATAAATGAATGAATGATACTAATAAACCAAAGCAGACAAAACTATATGTTCCCTTTGCTTTTGTTTGTTTTTGTTTTTCACAACTACAGCAGCGCGTGCTGGGAGTGTAACCAAGTTAGTTAGTTCAATTACCATCTCATGTGATAAAAGCTGCGTTTTGAAAACGACATCGGAAGTTAATGTCTTTGCCTGGAAATCAATCCGACGCCGTAAAATCACTCGCGTGGGGACACATCGCAGATTTCCCTGCAAACACGTCTGCATTCAGCAACGGGCCTGATGAATATTTCAAAGACCAAGGAGAACTTCTTGCGTGCGGAGAGGTGAAGCACATTCAAGACACCAAAACACACACACACAGACACACGCACACACACACACACAAAGGTGGGGCGGCGATGTGTGCGCCACCAGCACTTAGAGACAGGCCCTTAGTCAGCGCTGATCATTAATTCATGACACGCAGCTCCGACGGAAACTCAAATCGGGAGCTTTCGCTTCGACAGACGGGCCGAGAAGCAAAAGACGTTTCGCACCCTCGATAGATGTTGACGTCTTTACAAAATCGAAGCCATGACGCGCCGACATCGATGGATTGGATTTTAACTTCACCTGATACCACTTTACCTGGTTAATCCCCCCACCTTACTTTGCTTACTACTTTGCGTGCCTCTCTGCTGTGAGCTTTGTCTCCTGTGTCTGAGCTGCACCTTCGCCCCTGATGGACCCACTTAACCGGGAAGAGTCACCCCCCCCCCCCCCCCCCCCCTTCCCGCCTCTATCCGGATCAAGTGAGGAGTGTGTGAGTGTCTGGTTGGAGGGCACTTTCAGATTATTTTTCCCTCTTATGTTCCACTTCTATTTTCCTACCAGGTTCTTCATGTCTGCAGTAAAAATGCCCCCCATGGCGTTTACTAGCATGTGTGGCGGAGCAGAGTTCACACACACACACACACACAGGGGGCTTCTATTTACAGCAGTTACGGAATATTTAAACTCCTTGTCCTCATCGTCAGAGCCGGGCTCTCGTCTATTCATCCGGACTCAAACGGCAATGTAATAACGCGGTACTTATATATAGAAACTATTCAATATACACCCTCTCACTCCTCCCACTCTTCCCATCCTGCCTGCGCTCACGTCCCTTCATCGGCGCATGATCGTAACCTCGTATCTCGTATCTCTCTCATCTCGCAGGCTCGATCCACTGCGGCATCTCGCCAGGCGTCCATCATTGTTATTTGTTTTAATGAATATTGAAAGGTATCATTTCAGCCATTATCATGTCAGTGTCAGCACCACTGCTATACTTAGTAATAGATCATTTTTTTGCCTGTCCCTTCTAACCATCGCACCGCCTCTGTTTCCAACGCGCTCTTGCTTTTCGAGGCAGAAGGCCGCCCACATCGAGCACGCCGTCGCCTCGGTCGTGGGAGAATGCTGTTTTTTGTCAAATGTGGTCCTCCTCTACGTGGAAAGAGTCATCAGACGACCACCAAATTAATAAAATGTGATTTTCCTCGACGTGCTATTCACATCCAGTTGACATTATATTATTTTGTTTGATTAATTCAATCACGTTTTCTTCACGTTGAATCTTAGTTTGCATGTGTGACGAATACGGCTTCTGAAATGGTGTGTGTGGACCAGCGACAGAACTGACTGCGTTTCAATCTAGTCTCTTTCTAGAAACAATATGGAGCCCTCTAATATGATGTAACCTTTTTTTTTTTTTTTGCTTTCAATAAAAGCTGCAGAGTGCTTTGTTTGATTAAGAGCAGTAAAATACGCCAGGAATTTAATCAGGAAGTGATGCATTTTGACGCAGGGTTGTACTGTAAATGCAGTGGAGCATGTAATCCTCCCAAAACACCCTTCTACCTTAAAATATTTTGCACGTCCTTGTAATCATTGTGATGAAGTCTGAATCGCGACAGCTATATTTTCTCTTAAAAAAATCAACTTAGATCGGAATGAGACGATCCCTGTGCACGTTACATACCGACCAGAACCTGATGTTGGATCCTCTGCTATAGAAAGCCAGCAATCACCTGTCCATCATCCTCAAAACGAAGGGAGGGAGATTTGGAAATCATTCCTAATTCATTGATTCATTAGAAAAATGACACCCTCTACTACTTTCTACTACTGCAGCCACAATACTATTGCTCTTATTATATTTTTAATTTAATTTAATTTAATTTAATTTAATTTAATTTAATTTAATTTAATTTAATTACATTTCAATTTATTTTATTTTATTTATTTTTTTTTATTTTATTTTATTAATATATGGAATTTTGCGGGTGTGTTTGCACACAGAGGAGATGTTCCCTCTGCACTGTCAGCCGTCCCAGGGATCCAGCCAGCATGGAATGATGGCCTTTTTGAAATGAAAAGCTGAATCTCTTAACCTCTGCAGAAGCCAGTCTGAGCTTTAACAAACACAGAGTTGCCTGTCAAGAACTGTCCAGACAGAAATGGCTTGATGGGCTTCACGTGTGTGTGTGTGTGTGTGTGTGTGTGTGTGTGTGTGTGTGTGTGTGTGTGCGCGCGTGTTTGAGTGTGCGCTGGAGGCATGTAGAGGGGAGTCTTGTCAGTACCGTCCCACACACACACACAAAGAAGATAAAACTACTAATGGCCTGTGCTTTCTCTAATGGAACGCACACTGTATGCGTGTGTTCATGCATCTCTGTGTGTTTGTGTGTGTGTGTGTGTGTGTGTGTGTGTGTGTGCGTATCAACAAAGTGTGTGCATGCGTTCATGCATCTGTGTGTGTGTGTGTTTGTGCATATCAACAAAGCTGCATTGAAAACATGTCTTATTCATGGCTGCATTACAACATTTAGCCTTAGTTCTTCTATATTTCTATTTACAGTACCCGCTCCTCTCTGCCCGGGCCTATTCACACACACCTACTGTTTCCAGCGTGCGCAGCTGCACACATTGGCCTGTGTGTGCTGATAAAACCCCCCCTCTTCCCCCTTATATGACACATCACATCCCTCCACTGTGCTAGTAAACATAGGACCTCAACCCAGATCACAACGCTGGGGGACCCTGTGGTCCCACTTTGCATGTCAATATTTAAATCTTAATTGTTTTCTTTTTGGTTTTTAGATCACTCTTACTTATTTTTTGTGCATTACAATATTTTTACATGGTTTGAAACAAATATATCAATCAGACCCGAAGAGGGAAAGGGTGTAAAATGATGTGCTGTTACGCATCACATCCCTCTCATTTATTCTTTCACTTTCAGTAAATGGCTTATTTGTCAGGATATTACATTACATTACATTACATTGCATTTGGCAGACGCTTTTATCCAAAGCGACTTACAATAGAGGACATAGGGACTGCAAATACACTTGCAAATACACGATGCACAGGAAATGTACAGAACAGTAAGCTTGGGTTAGTGAGGGTTTTTTTTTTTTGACAGAGACACACAAACGTACACACACATACAGACTGCATAGCCTAACTTGCTGCCAACCTGATCTGGGGCATCAGCGCAGTAAAAAGTCCTGAAAGATATGGATATGTTGTTCTTAGCAAAGCACATCAATAGTTTTAGCTCAAAAGTGTATATTTGTGCTAAAAATTAAATGAGACTCATTCACAAGAAATCCCATATCCCACTGGTATGTACTGGAAAACCCAGTTACACGGTGGGAGTGAATTTCCTCTAACTGCTCTGAATAAAATCAAAAGTTCAATTTTTACCAAAACCTCAAAAGTAACGTAAACCATTGCACAACAATAAGGAAAGAAAAATCCACCTTAGGAGGAAGCGCGATGTTGCTGTTCTGGTAGATGAGCAGCACCTTCTTGTGGTGAAAAGAATAAGCTGAAAGAAATATTTACAAGTTTGCAATCAGAGTGTAAGAAAGAGTGTCATCTAGTGGTCAATTTTCAGATTGCAAGATACTTTAAAACCACTACTATTAATGTACTGACTATTATAAGTGATGACTGGACACAAGTCACATGCCTGAATAATTTCAATTTCCACACATATTATAACATACACAGATCTGGGCTTAGTGTTAATATAGCTTAAAGCTTTGCAAAGGTAATTTTGTCTTGACTTGAGCTCACAGGAGGGTTAAAACTGAGGGGAAATAATCGCAACAAAATCTAAGAGTAAGAATAAGAACAACTTTATTTATCCCGAAGAAAATTGTTGTGCCAGGGTTTCAAGTAAAACATAACAATAATAAATAATAGTAGGAAATTGTATAAACAGTAAAAAAAAGGGGGGGGGGAATAAGAAATACAAATAAAACTATGAAGTGTCAAAGTCTTTATTCGCTAAGTGCAGCAGATGGCAATGTAACAATGTCATCAATAAAAAAAAAGCTACCAAAATACTGATCCCAGCTTTATGGAGACAACAAGGGGACACAAATGCAATTTCCAGCCTTTTTTTATCTAAAAAGGCCACTAATGAAATAGTTTTAAACTGTGGATAATGAACACCTTCATGTGTATATTTCTTAGTCTTGAAATGAATGCCAAACATGAGAAAACTTGTCATATATTTGGATACAGTCCCAATTGGATGTTAGTGGAATTGTAAAATAATAATTTGATCAGCAGTATAGCTGAAAGGTTGGTTGCATGCCATTCCATCTGCACCCATTTAAAGAGTCAGATTGGAGTTTAAAACTTATCTGGGCAATTCCAATAAACCTCCTGCATGTTTTCGAGAGGAAAACCAAAGAGCCCGGACAAAAACCAACACAGACACGGGGAGAACACGGACACTCCATGTGGAAAGGGCCCCTGTTTGAATCCAACCAGGTGATTGCATCACCATCGATTACGGATAGAAATATATACACACATGGTCTTATTTCTACAATTTAAACTTGGCTTGAGGTCTAAGGGCAATGGAACTTGGTGCATATGTTTAAAGTAATTGCTTGTTTTCCTTATGGAGAATAGCTTATTTCCCAGAATGACGTGCAGTTAGGGGAGGCAGGAGAGGCTGTGCCTCACTTGCCAATCTTGGAAAGAAAAAAAAAAGTCAAATGTAAAAAAATAAATGTATTCAATATCGCTGGATTTTCACATTTACTGTTCAAATTATAAGAAGCGACGTGTGCTGAGACCAGGGACTGTTGAGCCTCAACGTAGATTGCACAATGACAACTGACTGCTGGCATGCTCTGTACTAAGACTGTATTCCTGTCTCTCTGTATGTCACTATTAAAATGTTTAAACACTTTTGCCATAGGAACTACATTTCCAAAGTGCAGTATCTCTCTTTGTTAACAACCGTATGTGTGTTACTAGTTTCTTAAGCTGAACGATCATGAGGCACATCAGTTAGTGCCTCACCAGCCATGAACCTCACCACACGTTTCCAAATGTTGTAACCCTTGTATGGCAGTCATTAAACAGCGGGGTTCAAACTTGGGGTTTGGGAAATACTGACGGGAAAATAATCAATAAAATAATCCGAATTGCGGAGCTCTAAATGTGCATGAAAAGAAACGACTGTTGTCATTTTGCAGAGGAGAGGCTGCAGCAGCGCGTGTGTGTGTGTGTGTGTGTGTGTGTGTGTGTGTGTGTGTGTGTGTGTGAGGTTAAAGGTGAGGGTCCTTGGGTTCAATGGAAAGGCGAGGAAATCCATCCTGGATGTGCAGGAAAAATACAGTGAGGACGAAAAGTTGAAAGGCATTATCCAGACGACACGCATCTCCGTGGAAACTATTTCTAAAACTGCAGCAGGTTTTTCCTTGCATTCCAACCCCCCCACGCCCACGCCCCCTGCTCACACCACCGTGCACGTGCTCCCACGGCGAAATGTGATGGTGGTTGTCGCATGATGGCTCGCGCTCCCCAAGAACCAATGGGAACACAAAACCGGGACAACGTGGATGTGTTTGGGAGTGAGACGCTCTCTCATTGGTCGGCGGGATGTATTGGCAGCACATAGTCCAGTCGCACTTGGGGAAAGCGGATTCTGGGTAATGTAGTTCTATGGCGGAGAAGGCGGCGCTTAGGAATTGTCGGTGGCAGGTGTGCTACTACAACCCCCATAGTGCATCGCGGTGAGAGTGAGAGGTGGGAGAAGATTGAGAAATTTGTCTGCAGACTTGGAGCTGCGCTGGTCCAAAAATAATGGCAAGTTGATCAACCGGAATCGACCGCTTTTGAAAATAACTATCGTGTTTGATACCACATACCGCGAATCTTCGGTGGGAAACGAGTGGAATTCGTCGTGGACGGGTTACGGTCGCGATTGCTAGCAGAAAAAGACTAGCTAACTTGAGCTAGCAAACAAGCCACTTTAGCTAGCGTTAGCGTGTTAATTAAATCGCGTTTTTTCAAGTGGCGCCGTCAAAGATGACGCTCGGCAGAAAAGTGCGACATACACTCCGCCGTCAACGCGAGGACATTTCTTCCGTGATAAAATGTTTAGTCAGCTGTCAGGAGGCAACTTTGGACGGCTACGCGTGTGTTCCGCCCCCCTCTTTGCTCCGAGGCTCCCTTTACGGGAATCTCCTCGCTTGTGACAGTGAGTGTGTGACGCCGGCGGAGCAGATTAGAGGTTCCGGGCAGTTTCACGGATAGATTCTGCTCCCTGACACGACATAAGCTGATAGCTCTTTTTTGTTATTTTTATTGTTTTTATTGAACATAAATATCATAAACAAATATATATATTTATGAATAAACATAGCAAGGTAGAATCGAATGTCAATGAAACAACCGGGGATGAGGAAGCATAGGACATAAGGATATTCGTTCTGTATGTAATCAGAAGTTAACATTGTCAAAGGTTTGTGAGAAATAATCGATGCTAGACGAAAAAGAAAGTAAAAGAAAATAATTAAATAAATACATAGATGAATAAAATAAAATAAAAAAAAACCTGTAAGGGGAATAGAATATGTATTTAACTTGGTGGTTCACAAGGAATCTCAGGCATCACACTGTAAATTTTTTGGTTTTTGGATTTTTCCCTAAGTTTTAAGGATTTTTATATAAATCAAAATCGTTTATAAAGAATGTAAAATTGGGGGAACATTTTTGCATTCTGTTTTTGTGAATGAAGAACGTGGCCAGGCCTAAAATAACATTGACACATAGTTCATCTCTCTTGTTGTTTGAAAGTAATCCAAATGTTACATCATCTCGTGAGAAGGAAACTGCTGATGATGGAAAATTGTCTTTAACCCATTTTTGAGTTTTAGCCCAAAAGCCCTGTACTTTTTTGCATTAGAAAAATATATGGTCAGTGGTTTCAATGTTGTCTTCACAAAAGGTACTAATATTATCTTCAATATTAAAGGGTACCTTCAGCAATTCCTTAATTGGATAGATGTCATTCATAATTTTGAAGTGGGTTTCTTTTGCCTTGGGGGTATAGGTAGTCAGATACATAGTTGCAATCAATTCCTTATCAAATTTATTTACAATATTATTTTTGTTTTGATGTCCAGGGAATAAGTTTTCTGAAAATATTTTATGAGCTGACAGCTCGCATACCTCCCCGCATATATCACCGTCTAGTTGCTCTGTGTTTTAATGTTTCTCTTTCCTCACCTCCAGTTTTCTTAGTTGTTTGATATATAATGATATCGTTAAATATCATTTAATCAATAGCAAAGCATGATTTTTCTTTTCTATTGCAGCATAACTTCCTCCTTTCTGCCGTTGCTGCTGATTAGTATTGTGACTGGTATTTTTGATAGTATGTATTTTGCATGAGCAAAACTTTTAAAAATGTCACACACAAACTAATTTCACATCTGCGGTTGAAGAAATCTAAATTACAGTGATAGCAATTGTGACCGTATTTAACACCGGAGATCTGAGAATGACATTTAACAAATTAGCCATGACAGGTTCTGTGAAGAAAAGGGCTGGGTAATATCTTGCTCGGCTATCCGTTCGACTTTTCTGTGGAAAACAAGTACAACAATCAAACCAAATCATATTGAAAACATCCCATTGGGTGAAAGTAGTCATGCAGGTCTTATTGTGTTGGTGCACCCGAAGATGGCTCAAACAATTTTCCAAGCTCAAAGATAAAGAGGTGAATATAACCTTGCATGTGTTTGTGTTGCTATGCCCAGTCATCACCTTATGATTACATATAATGCTTTTTAAGAAGTATACAACGTCATACGCTAAACATGTGCTATACATACCGAATGTAAAATGTATAGTATTATATACTTAGATTTTCAAGTGCAGTATTTCAAGTCAAGGCAAGTATATCAGAGCTAGCTGTTTGCCAAGAGAAAGTGTCAGTGTAAAGTAAACTGTCAGTATTACACTGATATGGAAAATCAGTGCTGGAATGATCAAATTTCACATTACAGCGACCTCACTCAGGTCTTGAGTCAGCCGCAAGTCAGATTTGATAAGCGGATATAGCAGCCTTTTCATTTTTCCAAACATGATTATTCATTTAGATTTGTAAGAAGAAAATGCACTGATCATTGCTGGTCACTTGGATTCAAGTGAGTTCAGTGCCTCCAGAAGAGCAAATAACATGTTTTGAAGCGTCCCTGTTATATCCACACAAAACAAAAGCTATTTGTCTTGAGCTTTAATGATAAGATTCACACGGCAACAATATGTTGAATATTTGCAATTGTAGAGATTGATATCCACAGCGTCGATGCACTATTAGTTTCGTGTGACTGCAGTAGCAGAGGTGTCACTGTTTTTTTTTTCCGCTTTTTTTGTTCACGTTAGTGCCGTCCAATGATGCATCTCTAGTTGCTCTGGAATCGAGCGGAACAGGGCTCTGCTGACCACCTGTTTGTCAAAAGAATTTCCTTTTCAGTCAGTCAAATTTTGGTGGTTTTAAATTGATCTTGTAAAATTAACCCTTGGTCAGGCACAGTGGAATGATCTAGGAACAATTCACTGCAAATATGCAGAAAAGTTTTTTTTTCCCCAAAACGTTTTCAGAGGTGATTCTGTTATGGAAACTACGTGGAACCACCCCCCCCTCACCCCCCAGTTCCAAAGCTGTTCCTAAGCAATCGGTTGAAATTTGTCTGGCTGAATGATTACGTGGCTCCAGTCTTGGGCCGCCGTTAAATTTCCAGGTTCATAAGTGCCATTACAATGTATTTCTACATGCAAGTGACCACTTGGCATCGGCTTCACTTCCCTGCTTCACATACAAACCACATCAACAATATAATTGTAGCTGATGAATGGGTTGTATTGAATCCTGTAGGAGTTGGTATTTATTACAAGTGGAGCACAGGAGTATTGCTCAATCCATAGGGAAACAAAGGAAACATAGCATCCAATTTGTAACGCTTTGTTACCCCAGATTGTGTCAACTGACTCGTTCATTTCTTTACAACAGAGATATTTGATATGAGCATGTTCTTCACACAGAGGATTGCTGATTTTGTAATAAACCGAACGCATCACTGTCATCTAAAAAAATTTGTTGTGGTTTTTTGCATTGGGTCTCACAAGCAGGAGTGGTACTCCAAATGAAATGCATGTCCTTGTTTGACAGTCTTGACTGTCTATCTTAACTTTAATCACTTTTTGTCAGCTGCCTAACTTTTCAATGTTTTTTTTCTTTTTTTTTGGCATTGAACCCAGCGTTATCCGAACAGGTTGTCCTTTCTGTCCTCCCCTCCTTTCCTCTCACATTCCCCTCTGTCCTCTCTCTCGCCCCCTCCAGGCCTGGCACACTAGCTAGCTGCTAGAGCTTCGTGGTGCACGTGTGCTGTCCCTGGGTTATAAGCAGCGGTAAGACGTCCCGTTACAACAGATACTCTGGCGGAGCAATAGCGGCCACCACCACAGCCGTCCCCAGCAGCCCCACCACCACCACCCCTGTGGATTGTGAGAGCGGGGTGAGAGCACAAATGGCAGTGTAGGCTCATTGTGAAAGAGAAGTGAAGTGTATGATTTTTTTGTGAGTTCAATACATTTTTTTATTCCAAGCTGTTTGGTACTTAGTACACTTGAAGTTGCGGTACTTTTCTGTACTCAAATGACTGACCGCGAACTCCTCACTTACTAATCCAATTGATTATTTCCAAACGCAGAGCAGAATGGAGGCATCATTTGGCCCGACGTTCTCAGCCGTGGCTGCTGTAGCTAAAGGTGATGGTCCCCCGTCCTCCTCCATCAAAGTAACTTTTTTATTTTGAGAGCTTTTCACCAATCTAATCGTCTGTTTTTCTTTCAATGCTGTGCGACTCTTCTGGGCTCAGCAGAAGGGTCCAACACCTACAAGCAGCACAGAAGAACTCCCTCCTCCTCCAGTACCCTGACCTATTCCCCTCGGGATGATGAAGATGGAATGGTGCACATCTGCTTAACGTTTTTATGCTCCGTGTAGTTTGCATTGCATGTTTGAATTAAAAACTTTGGAAAAGTGACTGCTTCACACGTCAGAACATGAATGTTGCAGGTGCAGGATGATATTCTCGATATCTGACTTTCTTTTTTCCCACCCGCTCCCTCACCTCAGCCTCCGATTGGTACTCCTCGGAGGTCGGATTCTGCCATCTCCGTTCGATCCCTCCACTCGGAGTCCAACATGTCGCTGCGATCCACTTTCTCTCTGCACGAAGAAGAAGAAGACACGGTGTGACACCCAATGCCAACATTGATCACATGTGCAACATCTATTCTATGAAAAATCACATTTATAATGACATGCAATCACACACATAAACATGCAAACATTTCTGTCTGGAACAATTACACAAGAGCTGATATTGAACAAATGAATGTGTCTTTCTGTAGGAGCCCCAGGTGTTTTCAGAACAGCCATCTGTAAAGTTGTGCTGCCAGCTCTGCTGCAATGTATTTAAGGACCCGGTCATTACCACTTGTGGGGTGAGTTTGCTTCTGTTCCACACAGAAGTCAAAGATCAGCATGTCTGGTTTCTCAGCGCAGCCCAAATGACACCGCACACTTTTCCTTTGGGGAATTCCAGACGGCTCCCACTGGCAAAATTGCATTGTAGAAAACATAGTGGCCTAATTTGTCAAAAGACCACATTGGGTCCTTTAATTTTTGTTCAACTTTAACTTTTCAACTCAAAGTTAATATGACGTAGAAGTTGAGCTTGAGAGTTTGAACGCTGTGAAAATTAGCGTGTTGAGGGTAAAATAAAAAGAACACGATAATACACAACAAAACTACAAAACTAGTTAAGGATAAACAGCCAGAGGATTTCGGAATGATATAAATTGCACCTGAACACCAGTGACCTGAGTTTGTTCAAAGTTGGGTTTAATGGACTGTGCTGCCATTTTGTGTACAACAATTAAATGTATATGCATATGTATAATATACCATATTTTCCGCACTATATGACGCACTGGATTATTAGGCACACCTTCAATGAGTGGCCTATTTTAAAACTTTTTCAGGTATAAGGTGCACCGCATTATAAGGCGCATAGAGTAGAAGCTACAGTAGTGGCCGGGATTGCGTTATGCATCCACTAGATGAAGCTGCGCTAAAGGGAATGTCAACAAAACAGTCAGACAAGTCAGTCAGTCAGTCATAGAATACAACCAATGCTCTGACAACTCCATTCACTCCCAGAACAAGTTAGTGCATTCACAATACAGTATCGTCCGTACCGGTAGTGCTGACCGGTATTTGCGCCGGCTTCGTTGAAAGCAATGTTTTTCCAACTACATTTGTCGCAATTCAAAGCTTTTCATAAAACGAAAGCACCAAGAAGGACCACCTCTAAATCCATTGATGTTAAGTTTGCGTGCTTGCACTGTTGCCTTCATTGGAATAGTGACTGTAGAGATGCTTCTACTTGCTGCTCTCCGTTCAACTACCCACTGTTCGAGTTTGCCTCCAACTGTTGCCATCTCGCTTTGTTTCCTCGGAAGCTCTGTTTAGTCTTCTTTACTCGCCGCAGGTTATCTTGTTGCTTCTTCCACTTCCGCAATATTGAATTCTCTCGCTGCTGCTCTATTTCCATGTTCTACTGTCCGACTGATAGCCTTGAGTTTAAACTCAGCGTCCTCAGCGTGTCTCTTGAAAGGAGCCATTTTTTGATCTTTACACACACACACGCACACACACACACACACACACACAAATGGAAATGAAAATGAAAATGCACGCTTCCTACAGTCATATTTCCCAGCATGCACCGCGTGCTACTTCTTCTATGGGAGAAAATTGGCGGGTGTTTCCCATAGTTGCAAGACCTGTTGCCGCTCAATATTGATCCATATATAAGGCGCACCGGATTATTAGGCGCACTGTCGGTTTTTGAGAAGATCAATTTAGGTGCGCCTTATAGTGCGAAAAATATGGTATATGAAATGTATATATGTAAGCTCATGAAATTTTCTCTAAATGTTTTTCTTGTTTTTTTTTTGTTTTTTTTAGCATACCTTCTGCAGACGATGTGCCTTGACATCAGGTAAGTAGAAGTGATGCCGTAGTCGTGTCTAAATCACAACTTGATAATCCAGAGCTGCGGTCACACTGTATTATGCCCTCACCCATCCCCCCGTGCTGTGGTCCTCACAGACAAGTGCCCCGTGGATGCAGCCAAGCTCACAGTTGTGGTGAACAACATTGCTGTGGCGGAGCAAATCGGAGAGCTGTTCATTCACTGTAAATACGGCTGCAGGGCCACGGCCAGTGGCAGCAGCGGGACCGGGGTGTCGACCTCCACGGTGGCCGGCAAGCCGGGAGCGTATGAGGTGGATCCCCTGGGCTGCCCATTCACCATCAAACTGTCGGCGCGCAAGTAAGGACCGGAGAGCACGGCGCGGGTGAAGCACTGCTCCCGCTTCCTGTTCAAGTTATTTGAGATAAAGCCTGTGTTGCCCCGTGCCCCCTTCCCCCACCTCACTCTGTCCCCGTAGAGAACACGAGGCCAGTTGTGACTACAGGCCTGTCCGGTGCCCCAACAACCCCTCCTGCCCCCCGCTGCTCACCATGAACCTGGAGGCTCACCTCAAGGAGTGTGAGCATATCAAGTGTCCACATTCTAAATACGGGTCAGTGTTTTTCTTAATATATGATAATTTCAAATACGTGTGTGGGTGTGTCCTTTTTAAGGGTTTTGGGAAAAAAAAATTAAACACGTAGAATTGAACACCAGACAGTTCATCTGCTACGTCTCATGGAATATCAAGGCGACAGAGCACAACTGGCCTTGAAATGTACAAACATTCCATTGTAACATTTTTGTAAATTTTATTTTTCTTTAATTTTTGATTTGATGGCTTCTGGCCAGCCGCGCTGCACTACCGAGGCAAAGGCGTGGCGCCGCTCAAAATGTCACGCACGCCATCTCATTCTGACCAATCTTCTGTCACCGCCTCTCTCCTCCACCAAAAGCTGCACTTTCATTGGCAACCAAGACACCTACGAAACCCACTTGGAGGTGTGTAAATTCGAGGGACTGAAGGAATTTCTACAGCAGACTGACGACAGGTGAGCAGATCTCCTTGAAAGATCTCTACACAGCTGCCTCTTGATTGTAAACATCCATTGCTAATACAATTAGGTTTGAATAATTCCTATTTATTTAAAGCAGTAAGACAAAGCAACAGCATGTCACTGCTATATGTGGTACATTTTACCGTGTCAAGTCGCTGCGGCAACGTGCACTCGTCTTATCAGCACATGCCAGTTGGCATTTGTCAATTTGTGCCAAAGACATCGACACCGTTTCTTTTATACTTCTTACTATATGTGCTACATAGATTTCCATACTTCACACTTGATCATCACCGTACTCAGCCGTCCAACACTTCTGCTCTCTGGAAGTGACCGCACCCACTTCAAATTTCTGACCCATTGCACGTTACTTCTTGGACTGTGCATGAGGAAAAGTCTTCCGCCCAGATGATGTGTCGAGGGCAAGCGTGGAGAGCTCCCAAACCAAGGCTGCGAGAGCAGTCGTTTCACTCCCGCAGCCCAGGGAGTGTGAACAGACTGCTGCCTTCTTGCGGAGCATGTAGAGAGTTCATAATTTTTCTTTGATCGATGTGGATATTTCCTCGTTCGCATTCGATCAGGTTCCATGAGATGCAGCTTACTCTGGCCCAGAAGGACCAGGACATTGCCTTTCTACGCTCCATGCTGGGTAAACTATCAGAGAAGTTAGACCAACTGGAGAAAAACCTGGAACTCAAATTTGGTGAGATTTTCCGCATGATTTTTAGTCGTTCTTTCGGTCCGTTAGTATGAGAGGAAGGACTTCCTCACTGTGCGTCTGCATGTGTTTCAGATGTCTTGGACGAGAATCAGAGCAAACTGAGTGAAGACCTGATGGAATTTCGAAGAGATGCCTCCATGCTTAATGTAAGTGTGTATGTGGGTGATTTTTAGCCATTATGTGTGTGTTTGTGTGTATAAGACCTAGGGGGTTCATCTTCTTGACGAAAGAGTGAGGAAAACCAATGCATAATACAATCTACAAGTCAGCTGTCTGGTGTTTCTACAGGATGAGTTGTCACACATCAATGCCCGACTCAACATGGGGATCCTGGGATGTGAGTGCCCTGGTTTTATTTTTGAATCTAGTCATCCTTCTTGGTCTTGCTGTTACTCTTGTACCCCTTCCAGACAAGGACGGAATATTACAGAAATTTGTCGAAAAGAAGATCATTTGTCAAATCGTTTTCCTCCCCCCACTTCCATTCCAGTCAAATAGAAACATTCACTCAGTCCTCTGCCTCTCTTTGCCCGCCTGCAGCGTACGACCCCCAGCAGATCTTCAAGTGTAAGGGGACGTTCGTGGGTCACCAGGGTCCCGTCTGGTGTCTGTGCGTCTACTCCACCGGAGACCTGCTCTTCTCCGGTTCTTCAGACAAGACCATCAAGGTAATGTTAACCCGCACCGTTGTCTCTCCATCACGTGAACCTTTTACTGATTACCTAGGTTTGGCCTTTTTTAGTGGTCCTATGAATATTCACTGGAAGTTAAGAGGAGAAACAAATGCAGTCAAGATGAAATTCAACTGGAAAAGGAATGGTAGTTGGTTACAATCTTAATAGAAAAAATACTTTTTCACCTCAACATGATACTGCCGTATTATAAAACCATTGAAAATATGATTGTCTAAACAGTTTCACATCTCTGTAAGAGAGGAATACTTGGTATGAAAAATAAAAGCAGGTTTGGGACCTTCTGCTCTAGCAGATTCTTTCCAGTGCATTTGTCAAATCACAATTGGATTTCCAAGTACACACACACACACACACACACACACACACACACACACACACACGTGCAAATAAATTTATCCATGATATTTCTGGCTTTTCCTTTGCGTCCAAAGGTGTGGGACACCTGCACCACATACAAGTGTCAGAAGACTCTTGAGGGTCATGACGGCATCGTGCTAGCCTTGTGCATCCAGGGGTAATAAGACACACACACACACACACACACAAGATTCCACACAAACACACTTGCTTTGACTACGAGACTTATGACCACTGGGAAAGACCAGCTCTCCCCGAACCTCTAACTCGGCCCGATGTTTGTTTTTGTTCTATCTCCACAGCAACCGGCTGTACAGCGGCTCCGCAGATTGCACAATCATCGTAAGTAGCACACCCGCAGATTTGCACGCGCCCTCGCTCGCATTTGTCACAGACGTTGCACTCTGCGCAGGTGTGGGACATCCAGACCCTGCAGAAAGTCAACACGATCCGTGCCCATGACAACCCCGTGTGCACGCTGGTCTCCTCCCACAACATGCTGTTCAGTGGCTCCCTCAAAGCCATCAAGGTAAGAGTCCTACAGTTTCCCTCTTGTGGGATTAACGCCTCCCAATGACTCCCCCGGCTTGCTGACGCTTTGGGAAGGAGTCGCTCCCAAATGATAAAGTGCACATGTATATTTGTCGGTGAACAAAGCGCATCCACAGACGTTTTTTAACGGCAGAGGGCAACTGGAGATACAAAGCAGCCAAAGTGTGACTCAGTGATGAGAACCAGAGAATAGGACTACCTCGGGAGAGGAGCAAAGATGACTTCAGTGCTCTGGGGGAGGCGAGGGGGCGAGGGGGGGGGGGACGACTTACTTGGAAGTGACAGCTTTGTGACTCAAGTTCCGTTCCAGTATCTGCACATGGCCAGCGATCGGGTGCACTGACCCTCACGACATTTCTGCTTTTGACATACTTGAAGGTAAACAGATGCACAAAGATATGTCCCGTCATCAGACTGTGTTCCAAACAGACAAACTACAATTTTATCTGGGCCACTGTGTAAGTACATAGTACTTACGGCTAAAGCTACACAGCTGTAGAATAGTGAGGCTGAGACAAGACAATCATTTACAACGAAAGACAAAGTGATTGTTTTAACACTGCGATTCTCACTGCTTTATCCATTTCCACACATCCCTGTTTTGATCTCTCTGTCTCCTCAAACATCCTTGAAAACCTGGACTGGTCACAGAAAACACTGGGCACAAAAGACACGTCCAAATGTGTTTGGCCTCAGGCCGAGTTTTGTTTCAGATCACTTTAATACCTGAGTGATAAAATGACTTCATTGACAAGATCCGTCACTCTTTGTTGTGTCTTTTGTATTGAGTTAATGGGATATAGTACCCTGTGAATTGATCAAGCAGAATTCCTGATTACTTAAGTAACGTGCGTGTGTGTGTGTGTGTATATATATATTCATCCATATATGTTTATATATATATATATATATATATATATAGCCATAATACATTTGCAGGATAGTACCCTCTAACAATAAATAGCGTTTCAAATCTTAAGAATCATTGTCGCTGTATTACCACATGAGTTTGAATGAACAGTTTTGATTGTTAGCGTCAACATTGACCACAATTATGTATATATATTAATTCCTTTGCCGCGTGGCTACGCAGGTTTGGGACATCGTGGGAACAGAGCTGAAGCTGAAGAAGGAGCTGACCGGTCTGAACCACTGGGTCAGAGCCCTGGTGGCGTCCCAGAACCACCTGTACAGCGGCTCCTACCAGACCATCAAGGTGGGAACAGGTCCAGGGCCGAATACCTGCGGCATCAAGCACTCTGCCTCTCAGTGTTACATCTGCTACAGTGCATAGAAGGAAAAGCTTTTCTGAACAACATAAACTCTATCTCAGCTTGACAAAATGCATTTGCCTTCTGGATAAACGTGATCCTTAATGTAAATGCACTTGAATGGCTGAAAGCAAATTAAACTAAACCTCCCGATTTCATGGGATGTGAAAATGCCTCCATTCATGGATGTAATGAATGTCAAACGGAATCTGCAGTAGATGGTGGATGACGAAATAATCGATTTCAGAGGATTTTTTTCAGACAATCAAAGTTCCCCACAAATTCAAGAGGCCAAAAAATTTCATTTCTAGCTCTTTTGTACTTCAGTTTTTTAAAGTCTAATGGCACTTTTCCAAGACACCGCTCCTGCTCGACTCAACTGGGTTTGGGTGGAGTGTATTACTACTTCGGAGTTCCTCTGAATGTAGGCAGGGTTGTTGCTGAATGGCAGTGCGAAAACCGCAGTGATGAAGTTTTCTCCGCAATATGAAACACTCTTAACAACAGAGTCCGTGATGGACTGAGAGGGTCTCACGATCTAAGTGCGTGTTTTTTGTTTTGTTTTTTTTTGTACTTAGATTTGGGACATCCGATCCCTGGAGTGCGTTCACGTGCTGCAGACCAGCGGGGGCAGCGTCTACTCCATCGCCGTCACCAACCACCACATTGTCTGCGGCACCTATGAAAACCTCATCCATGTGAGAGCGCGCACACACTGTCACTCAGTCACTCAGGCTCTTCATGTCAAACAGCAGGCTGTGCCTTTGCGTCACAACAGCGGTGATGATAATAATGATGATGATGATGATGATGATATTATTGGTGGTGTTGCATGTGTGTCCCTAACAAGGTGTGGGATATCGAGTCCAAAGAGCAGGTGAGGACCCTAACCGGTCATGTGGGGACCGTTTATGCTCTTGCCGTCATCTCCACTCCGGACCAGACCAAAGTGTTCAGTGCCTCCTATGACCGATCACTCAGGGTGAGGACAGTGTGTGTTGCAATTTTTAACTGTAAATTAAGTGACTGACTTGGTGGCGACAGAATACTCTGTTGCCGACTGACCTGATTGAAAGGATTTCCACAGCCCAACTGATTTGTGTGCGCGTCTGTGTGTGTGTGTGTGTGTGTGTGTGCACGCTTAGGTGTGGAGCATGGACAACATGATCTGTACCCAGACGCTGCTGCGGCACCAGGGCAGCGTCACAGCCCTGGCGGTGTCCAGAGGGCGCCTCTTCTCCGGGGCCGTTGACAGCACCGTCAAGGTACCGTTGGCCCATCTGTTCACCAGCTGCTTCCTCCGGCTGGGACCGGCTGCTCTTCCCCCGTTTGCACCGCCCTCTCGCCCGCAGTCTGACGTAGCGCCTAATCTCCAGTTCCAACGACTGGAACTTTTCCGATGTAAACTCACCTCCTGTCTGTATCTCTCTCTGTGTCTCTCAGGTGTGGACATGCTGAGTGAACAATAAGCATCGACGAAGTCCAGTGAACTTCACGTGTTTTTTTTTTAATGTATCCGACTGACTTTACCAACATGACTCTTTCCACACACCCACCCTCCTCTTCCTCCGCCTTCTCTTCCAACTCCGGCACCTGATTGTGAATTTTACGATCGCAGACTGATTACAACCACCACTTTTTGGATCGAGCGCACCGTGCCCCCTCCCCCCGGCCCAGTGACACTTGTGACGCCAGGTTGGGGTGGGAAGAGGTGAGCGGGGTGACCCGCCGGTCTTTTTGGGGGGAACACATCACCAGTGCATTATGGGGGGGAAAAAAAAAAACAAAACAGACCGGCTGCCTTACGGTCGTGCCAAACGAAGCGCCGCGTCGAAAACGCGGATTTCCCGAGCGCCGCCGCATCCCAGCGACCTCCGGAGCAGGACCCCCGCCTGCTTCCTGACACCGAACCGATGATGAAGAATGAACGACGACGACGCTCTGCATTTACAGCTCGCTCACAGACAGCTGGTTATGGAAACGAGGAAGAGACATCAGTCCCTCAACGGGAGGAAGTCAGAGTCGAACTCTGGAAAAAAAAAATTGGAGGACAAACCCAGGATACACTCGGATCAGCTTTTCGAAAACCTCACCGCCCCCGCACACTCCCTCCACTCCCCTGTCCTCAAATCAGCAACTTTTAGCACATCTCTTGCACAATTATCAATGATTTCTTTGCACACTCACACACTGCGTTCAGATTATAGTGGCTATAAAAAAAAAAAAAAAGCAAAAAAAAAACAAAAAAAAAAACCAAAGCTTCCAATGCGATCAAACCATTGTCAGGAAAAAAAAAAACTAAAAAGATTGATTTTGAGCTATTTCATGTTTTTATTTTGTTTTTACTGTATGTCATTTTTAATTTTGCACTGCAGGATAGTTTCCATCTTTTCCCATCGAAGTGGAACATTCACTGCAAAGACGAGGAGAAATAGAGAAGGATTTTTTTTCTTGTAAAATGAGCTTGATTTTTAAACACTTATTTGTTTTGCACGTAAACCTGTGTGTCAGGGATTTGACGGTTGACATGGTGCTCAAGCAGGGTCGGCTTTTTTTGCATTTTCTTTCCCCCCCCCCCCTCTCTCTTCCATGTGAAGATTTCATACATATGAACCTACGCAGGCCTGCCAATCTCCAGTTAGTATTTAGACTTAAGTTCGTGACGCAGGTGTAGTTCAGAACGAAACCCATCGCCCGCAGCCGAATCACCTAAATCATTCGGAGCAGCCCGGGGACAAAACAAACCACGGTTCAGCACACTTTGGATTCAGACGGAGGTCCTAGGGGTCGAACTCTTGCCTCCTCTCTTTCTCCCCCCACATGCACCGGTCCTGCTCTGGGAAACCAGCCTTTCTCCTTCTTTTTTTTAAAGTGAAAAAAAAAAAAAAATAGACACGATGATGGTGACATTCCCGGAGTGTTGTTGCTAGTGCCATGACGACGCTGCATGGAGAGACACTCAGAGGGCCCGAACCTCCCCTCCCCCCTTTTGCGAGATACTGGGTCATGTCACCCGGGTGACATGGGGAGGTGTGTGTGCGTGTAGCGGGCATGTGTGTGTTCGTGTCACCTTGAGTGTGTTTTTAACGAGTGCCATACGTGTCGGTGAAAAGTTGAATTTTTTTTTTTTTTTTTTTTTTCTCGCCGGATGTGCTGCCCACCACCTCCTCTTCCTCCAAAAGGCCAATGAGAAGATGGGCCAGGTGCGAGCGAGGCCAAACTCGGGGAAGAGGATTTTGGATTTTCAGAACTTTTAAAAAAGATGCCAAGCCGAAAAGAATTCATTTGAAATTTGACTACCAAGTGCAAATTCAACTCAACTTGGTTTCTTTTTTTTTTTGATTGTCAGCCGGGTCACAAGACCTTCTGCCACTCCTACTTCCCTGGGGATAAAAAACCCAAAAGATTTCCACTCCTGCTCCTGATTCTAAAAGCTCTACATTATCAAAAATTGATTTTAAACAGATGTTTTTTGTTTTTTTTTACATGCCCGGCTGTGACACCGGCCGAGTGTCTTGGCGCCCATATTGGGTTGGAAAAGCGTAAACATGAAGTGACAAAAAAGGGCCACTGGGCGGTTTCTCAGATATTCAGAGGTATTTTTTTGCTTTCATGTAGACGCAGATCCGGCCAATGCTCCACGCTGACTGGCCGATGATACATTGTACACTTGTAATCCTGTAAGCTTGAGTTGATTATTGATCAATTAAACAGTTGTACCCTTTGAAAATGCTCTTTGTTTGAACCAGTACTACTTATTGTATTTTTTTTTTCTTGTGAGCTTAAGAGAGCTAGCTATGCTGAGATGGCAGCAGTTGTCTGGCGGCGAGGTTGCAGGACTTGGGTCGGCCTGTGGAGGCGAGCCGCTGTGCTTTTGTGGCAAAGTCTGTCATTGGTCTTCTGACTGAGTTTGGCATTCGTGGTCGGAGCTTGAAACTTGAGACATGTGTCCGGCAGGTCTCTGGCTAAGCTAGGATTGTTTGTTTGTAGATCGGCTATGTAGCGTAGCGGGGGGTGGGGGTTGTTTCCAGGACACTGGATTTTACTGTTAAGCCTTTTTGAAGTGTTGTGGACTTCACTCATTAAAACATCAGGAAAAGAAGGCCCAATTGACATTCATATGGCTGCTGTTGGCTACGATAGGTAGTTGGTGATTGTATATTTGTTAGGTTGTTAGCGTGCCGGTAGCATGCTTGTTGGCGCGCTTTATGACTTCTTTAAAGTCGGAATTGGGCTTCTAGATGTATTTTACCTTGGATTTGGAAACCAGGGACAGCAGCATCTCGTCCTGTGTATTAATGAACACTTCAGCTAGCTTAGGCTAGTGACTCTCAGCTGACAGGAGGGAATAGACCCCCACCGGTGCTACGATGGGTTAGCACCTCATTGTAGCAGTAGTCAGGGCTAATAGGCCATTGATTACATCCTACTGAGCAATAAAGTTGAAGAACATGCTGCTCAGTGGCTGCAAGAGTGAGGGTGGAAGATAACTCGTGCATTTCTGACAGAGCTATTGACCATGAGTAGGGAAAACATGTCAGCGGAAGCCACTAGGTCAGTCGTGGATGGGAAGATGGGAGATCTTATTTATGACGATGGTAAGGAGGGGTTGGTTGTGTTGTTGCGAAAAGGAAGAAACCAGAGGGCGCTGTAGTCAAAGCGTCAGTAAGAGATAGATTGACTTTTCCAGGAGGCTCGACAGCTGCAGAGGATGAGAAGGAAGGCATTGGCTGGTCGCAGGTGCATGTGACTGAACAGTTATCAGTGCAATGAAGAGCAGAGAATATTAGGGAAAAATAGGAAAAGGAAAGAGTGAGCTGGAATAGCATTTTCTGAGGATCCATCCAGGTTTGTGAAGAATGGTACTCGTGGTGCAGAAGCTTAAGTATTTGGAGGAGATGCATAAAGATGGGGAAAAAGTTAGAGATATGGCGCTACCCTCTGATATTCCACCTTTTAGTGACACTGTTAGTCTGTGATGATAACGCACCAAGGTGAAGGGAGGTTCAGGAAATAATGAACGAACGAGACCAACCGGCTGTAGAAGAGTGTGCCAGATATGTTCAGGTTTCTATGGAAGTTTGGTGGATTATTTCCACGGCAATGTTGAAGGGAAGATAGTCTTTAGTGTGCTCGCACAGAGGCTCTCTAGTTACCTAGGAAGGAATAGACTAATTGATACTTCGGTGCAAAAGGCTGGAATTCCCATCTTTTAGCACACCGGCATAATCCATTCATATAGGTGTGATAGTGTTTTTAGACCTGGCTAATGCTTCAGGGTCAGAGGCTTTTGATTTCTTTAGAGTGCCAGGTAGCATAAAGAGGTTAGTTAAAGCCTACTTTATCGATATTCAACAGTACTTTACCACACCAGCGTCCACTGCAGCATGGCAGCAGCTGGAGATAGGCATTATAGCAGCGTGCTCAATTTCTCCATTAGCTTTTACTATGGCAATGGAGGTAATTATTAAGGCTTCAAAATAGGTGGTAGGTGGAGACCGGCTGCAGGGAAGGCTACGCCTCTCTCCATTTAGGGCCTAAATGACAGGAGACAGGAGGCAGAGCTAGAGGTCGCAGAGATGAAGATGCTGAGGCTCTCTTCAAGAGTGACAGATAGGATCAGGACTGAGTATCAGAGGAACAGCACATGTTAGATGGTTTGGAGAGTCAGCCAGAGAAGCCAGACTGAGATGGTTGGGTCATGTATAGAGGAGGGATAGTGAATATATTGGTAGATGGATGCTGGAATTGGAGCTGCCAGGCAGGAGGTCTAGACCAGGGTTGGGCAAACTACGGCCCGCGGGCCACATCCGCCCCGTTGGTCTTTTTAATCCGGCCCCGCCAAAGATTGGTACAGAATTCATACTTGATGTGAATTCTGTACCATTCTACGTGTGGACCTGTCATTGACCCGCGACCTCTCGCCGATGACGGCTGGACTAAACATTTATTATGGATAATAAATGAATGAATGAATAGTTATAATAGCTAAATCCACGTGAATCACGAAGCAGAGGTTAAAATTGTGTGTATTATATCGTGATATTGCGCAGCCGCTACAAACTTGACTCAACACAAAGTTCGTATAGAACATTTATTGATTTATTCAGAGCAGATGGCCATAAGATGCAGTCACTGCAAGCACACAAACCACAGTCCAGTAACTACAACACGCACACACACACACACACACACACACACGCACACACACACGCGCACACACACTCACTCATGCAAGTTTCATACAGTCAATTGCAGTGCAATAGGAAACACACTCTGCCTCCATCTCTTGCTCTCTCTCTCTCTCTCTCTCCCTCTCTCTCACACACACACACACACAGAGTTGCTGCAGAGCAGAGTAAACACACTAGTCTGTCCAGATAAGCACAGGCAGAAAAAGAAAAGAAGGTAAAACTCAGCTTTGCTTTCTCTTTTAACAAAGAAGGGAAAAAAAAGGAGAGTATTTTTGATCTTTTGACACGTTTGACCATCTTTGTCCCTTGCGACCCCCCCCGACCCCCCCTCCCAAAACAGGAAACCCCAGTTGAAAACACATGACGGGGTGAGGTGATGGAAAGGGGGAGGGGTGTGCCGGTGTTGACCTCTGACCTCTACAGATCACGGGTAAGTTGATCAGCCTGCTTTTTGTTTGCTACAAAATAAAAATGAATGAAGAAGAGGCGGCGTGGCAGATGTGCGGAGGCCAGGATGTTGCCACCTGGACACCAAGCGGGAGTGAGCGGCCTGCAGGATGATGGTGAGTGTGTGTGGAGGTTAGAATCGGGGGGGGGGGGTCATTTTACAGCACACTCAGGGAGAGAGAACTCCCGAACATCGTCATTGTGGTCCGGACCAAAATCACAAAGCAAGGCACATATTTGAAAGGAAATACAAAAAAAAAAAAAAAAAGAAAGAAAAACAACAACAGCAAAAAATAAAATTGCGCTCGCCGGAAAAACACACGTGCGACGAGGGGGCAGGAGGTGAAATACCAACCCGAAGGCGCCCTGCAGCGGCGCCCTGCAGCGGGTCGACACCTCCAACCGCTTGAGCACAGAGAAGCGGGCGGATTGAGTCTGACAACGTGGAAAAATAGTCCTCAGGATGACGGCGACGTCATAAATACACTTCTAATTATTATTCATATTTGTTTGCTTTTGTAATTATCCATATATTCTATGTATATATATGTATATATACATATATATATATATATTTATTCTTTGTGTTTTCTTACTTTAAATACCACACCTATGTTCCGTTTTCTTCTGGATTTGAATGGTGGCTGCAAGTTTATGGTTAGTTGTTAAGGAATATGAGAGGCACTCCATCCTCCGCCGCGTCCGCCCGCTGAAAAGGACGGATTCCGTCGGCGTTCGGGAGAATCCGGTTTGAACCGACGCGGTGACCGCGGTTCATGTGACCGCGAACGCATCCGGAACATCTGGAGGCCCCATCCTGCCGCCACACGCTCGCTTTTTTTTCTTTTTTTCCCCGATGCGCTGTCATGGCAACATGCGCGGTAACCACGGTGATGCGGATGGAGACGGTTCGGGGCGGGTTATGCAGATTGTCATGGCAACACGGGGGCGGGTGGCGTCCACTCGGGTGTCAGGAAAAGGTCTCTGCGCACCCCACCCTTGTCGTTTTTTTTTGTTTTTTTTTTAATTTCCCGGCGTGGGTGTGGGGTGTCTTGTATCACAGACAGGAAGCTTCTATTACACATTAATAACAAAAATCAGGGTAGGTATTATCACAGCAAGACAATTCAACACAATGATTCCACCAATATTATAAAACATCCACTTAAAGTTACATTCATCCACTCAAGGTAGCAAAACACGCTGTCGCCTGCCGTCAGTGACTCCCATCAGTGAGGTAGGGCCGGGCGGCGGAGACGCGGGAAACGGGAAACTTCACGGGTGTTTACGAGCCCTTTCGTAATACTGGTAGCCGCGCAGGTACGAAGAATACCTTGTCCGATTAACGGAAACACGCGTCTGAGGAAGGAGGGGGTGCGGTTCTCCGATTGTTCCAGAAGCCCGGGGAAAGGCGTCTGACTGGATTGTGCGGTTGCGTTCAGGTGAAATCAGACAAACGGATGATCTATCCTTTCGACCCATAACGTCAATGAGAAGGGATTTAAATGTGTATTTATATCGCGGGAAATGTTCTCGATTCCCCCCCCCCCGTCGCTAAGCTTTAGCCGGACGGCGAAAAGATCCGGACGGCGTTAAAATTAAAGGTCAGCCGCTGTATTTTTGAATTTGGACAATGGAAAAATCCGTCCTATCGGAAGTGATCGAAGTCAGAGTCAAATACGTTGCGCGCCGACAGATACCAGCTATTTCATTTGTCCTTTCATAAAAAAAGCTTTGCACAAGAATCTTTTTCTCCAAACCGATGCACGATAGGAGGATACGTTTGCATTTCTTAATGCAAGATGCCCCCGCTTGAAGTGACAGCTCGGACACGCTTTCAATTCGGCCGATCGAGGATGCGTTCATGGAAGCGCATTCACGGCGGAAGGTTCACGAGAGGGAGATGGTGAAGTCTTAAACCCAGATTAAGAAACAGAAGTCTGGAGGAGGGGTCCACTCACTCCTGAGACCGGAGTGGAAACAATGGCCAACGTGCTAAATGCTAACGCTAACGTTCGAGGAAGTAACACGTGTTTTGCGTTTGATTTTGACCACTTTCCGAAAGCCG
The DNA here is from genome assembly GCF_037954325.1 of Fistularia commersonii. Classification (NCBI taxonomy): domain Eukaryota; kingdom Metazoa; phylum Chordata; class Actinopteri; order Syngnathiformes; family Fistulariidae; genus Fistularia; species Fistularia commersonii. The sequence goes on along the minus strand of NC_141306.1, from coordinate 9,104,301 downwards.
TCTCTCTGTTACAGCTTATTTAAAAAAACAAACGAAAAGCGAACTAGGTTGACGCTGTCACGTCGCTAGCATGTAGCGGCACGCGGAATAACGAAAGGAACACCTCAATTCACAAGGAAAAAACACATTTGGAGACAAGAGGTTAGGTAACTGGGGGCTGATGTTTTTCCCGCTAAATCTTAAACTACCCTCTCGCTAAGAGACGCGTTGAAAAGGAGCAAGGAAGGCGATAAGCAAATTAGCAAAAACTAAGTTGGGTGCTAAATGAACATCAGGGCTAAAATTACGCCTCCTTGACGCAGGAGCCCAAGACGACCTTTAACCTCGAGCCTCTCTTCCCCTCGAACCTACATACATCAAATCCGTCCAATCACGTGTCGCCTCCTTCCTGAAAAAAGGCCAATCACCTTCCTTCTCACGCGACCTGCCGTCAACCTTCTTCTCCCCGCGCGCTCTGTATTGTGCAGGCTCCCACCTGTTTAGAAGTGTGTGTGCGTGTGTCTGTGTGTCTGTGTGTGTGCATGCGTGCACGCCTGCATGCGTGTGCAGCCCGGCTGAGTGGGCCTTCTTTGTGCTTTTGGTGCGTGAGTGGGTAAGTGTGTGCGTGCGTGTGTAGGTTTATGTGTGTGTGTGTGTGTGTGTGTGTGTGTGTGTGTGTGCATGCGCGCTGAGGGTGAATAAAATTAAATCTGGAGCTGAAACCTACATACGTACACGCAACCCTTTTTTTCCTCTCTGTTGTTCTCACACACACTCGCACCACAGACACAAGTACACACACACTCACACACTCGCACACAAACACACACACACACACACACACACACTGCTCAGGAGTTGAATAGTCTCATTTTGGTCACGGATGAAAGTTTCCCATCGAGTCATTTACATGGTCACGACACTAGAGGTCACCATTTCCACACAGAACCAAGACGTCAAACCAAAGAGCTAGAGATTCAATTTTATCGGTATAGAATATTTATATTTATATATATATTTATATATATATTACTGTGCTAATGCAGGACTTTTTCAGTAGATATAAACTCTCCATGCGTAGAATGTACATACCAAACTATGATTCAGCACACAGATGGTGTTTGGGGGTTCAGTGTTTGTGTTTGTTCACCCCCGGGGTGTCAGGAGGCCACCAGTTTCCACGAAGACTCGGATTTGAACGCGGCCGTTCTCCCATCCCTTTTTTTGGTCGAGTTCTCCCGCCTCTTCCTCCTCTTCTCCTCCTCTTCCTCATCTCTCTCTCTCTCTCTCTCTCTCTCGGTAGGATGGAGAGACGGGCCGATGTTGGTGTTGGCAGATGTGGGGAGACGGACGAGGAACGGGGGAGACAGAGGGAGAGATAGAGGGCCAAGATACCCGTTGTGCCGTCTGAGTCGCTCTCGGTGCTGTGTTGCCATGGAGACCCGTTGACTGCCACCCCCCCGCCCCCCTCGCACGCTCCCCAGGTTACTCCAGCATGGCGTCCAGCTGGTCGGCCAGGTCGTCGAACATGCTGCCTATGTCGTCCAGGATGCTGACTGTGGTCTTCTGCTCTGTAACAGAGCTGGGCACACACACACACACACACACACACACACACACGAGTACATTTAAATCCACTTGAAGTGTGGACGCAGGAATCTTACTGCTGCTACACATCAAACTTTTCTATGACTTGGTCACATATTATGCTTGTTTACTAGTGTCCATTTTTGTAGTCCCCCACGTGCGACAAAACTACAAGTGTCTTTACATCTCAGTGAATATTGTAGGTATTTTCTTCAAGAACACACACCCAAAATGATGACAAAATGATGTAACAATACCTAATAATAATATTCTGTAATTATTATATAAAATTATGATACGTTTTTTACGAGTGTCCATGTTTGTAGTCCCTATGGCCGTGCCCCAAAAGTGTGTTATTTTCTTCCAATGCACACACACACATACCAAAATATATTAAGATTATGATTAATTATATTTAATTAATTATAATATAAAATTCGTCATTATAATATGTTATTAATTAGGGTCAATTTTTGTCGTCCCAAAACAAGTGTCTTTACATCTGAGTGAATGTTTTTTCTCCCAGCACACACACAGGCGCACTATCATTCTAATAAAATTATGACTATATATTGATATTACTTTCTAATTTTGATATAAAATTATATTCTGTTTACTAATGCCCATTTTTGTCGACCCTCCCGTCTACAAAGCTACAACTGTCCGTGCATCTGAGTGGGTGTTGGATGCGAGGGTGTGTTGTGTTTCTTACTCCTCCTGCCGGAGTATCTTGTCTTCTACAGCCTGCAGCGCCGCAGCCAGCGAGGCGCTCGTCTCCTCCAGCTTCTGATGCACCAGAGAGTCCACGCCGAAGTCCGCGGTGATGGCGGCCGGCGGCGTGAGCCCCGCCCCCGTCATCCCGCTGTCCACGGACACGCCGCCGATGGAGGAGCGCGGGGGTTTCACCGGCGGGCTTGGCGTGGCCGGGGTCAGGGGCGTCTGCGGCGTGGTCGGGGTCTGCGGGGTGCGGGGACTCTGGACCGACGGGCTCGGCAGCTTGCCGTTCGGCGGGCTCGGGGTGTTGGGCTGAGGGAAGGACGGCGGCGAGCTCGTCTGTCGGGCCACCGCGGGGTGCTGCTTCCCCGGGAGCGACCCCGGGGTCGGGGACGGGGGGCTGGTCAAGGACTGGATTAATTTAGACGGCTTGGGTGCGGTTGGCGGCGGCGCCGGTTTTGGCGAGACCGGCGGGGGAATCTTCTTCCCTTCCACTAGAATACGAAGCAGAGAGCGGCGGTGTTGACGTCATAATCTTGGGGGCCTATCGGGCAAACACACACACACACACACACACACACTCATACACCCTGAGTACCTGGGCTTCCGGGTGTCCCGGGTCCCGGCAGGGGGATCCGCTTGTTGGAGCCGGGCTGCTGCGGGTGGTTCGGCGCCCCCACCTGCCTCTTTATCTGGGCCACCACCGGTTTCGGGGACACCGGGGGCTTCGGTTTCCTCACCGGAACTCCATCGCAGCTCACAGGAGGACCTTCGTCTGGGTTTTCCCTCTGAGGAGCCACTTGAGGTTGGGGTTGCGGTTGTGTCTGCTCCGCCGACCCGGCGTCGGACACGGGGCGACGTTTCACCGTCGCTGTGCCGTTCTGGTACGGCAGGGGCTGCTCGGTGTTGGGTGTTCCGCCACCCGTCGGTTCCGCCAGCTCACCGTACGCCTCCGGCTCCTTGTCGCGGCTTTTGGGCCTCCGTTTGACCGTGGACGACTCCTGGAGCGTGAAGTCGGTGCCATTGGGGTGCGCCTTGGTGCTGCGTGGCCGTCGCTTCAATGTCGCGGTGGCCTCCATCTTGGAGATATCCTCCTGCGCGTAGCCGGCGTCTCCCTGGGGGCCCTCGGAGTCCCCCTGCAGACAGACACAAAATACACACTAACGGAAAATTCATACATTCATGACAAGTCGGAATTGTTGCACAAACATTCAAAAACATTGATAAACATATATATGTATCACAAAAACTATCATTTACATTGATACAGTTACATAGATAGATAGATAGATAGATAGATTGACAGACATATGAAAATAAATACAATAATAATACCGCCCCGACAACCATGAAGTGACCTCCATTTGCAAGCTTTGATTAGAAGGACTAAACACCTGAATGAGGACGCTTAAAGCCAATTTTTAATTAAATTAAATTTTCTTTTTTCTTTTTTTTTTTCTTTTAAAATGGGGAGAAACAACCGCTAGCTTGTTTATTAAGGCCTACGCCGTCTAGGTGAGTTAGCTCGGTGAGTCAGCTAAGTGAGTTAGCTAGTCGAGTTAGCTAGTTGAGTTAGCAAGGTGAGTTAGCTAGGTGATAGATAGATAGATAGATAGATAGATAGATAGATAGATAGATAGATAGATAGATAGATAGATAGATAGATGGATGAAAATAAATACAATAATAATACTGCCCTGAAAACCATGAAGTGACTTCCATTTGCTAGCTTTGATTAGAAGGACTAAACACATGAATGAAGACGCTGAAAGCCAATTTTTGATTAAATTTTCTTTTCTTTTTTTTTTTTAAATCTTTTAAAATGGGGAGAAACAACCGCTAGCTTGTTTATTAAGGCCTACGCCGTCTAGGTAAGTTAGCTAGGTGAGTCAGCTAAGTGAGTTAGCTAGTTGAGTTAGCAAGGTGAGTCAGCTAGGTGATAGATAGATAGATAGATAGATAGATAGATAGATAGATAGATAGATAGATGTAAACATGTATATAGATAGCTACCTGTCCTTCTCCTTCTCCTCTCCCCTGTCTGCGGATGGTCAGGCTCCCCTCGTCGGCGAACGGTAGGTTTTCCGAAGAGCTGCCGCTCCCCGCCGAGCCGGGGTTGGGGGATGAGGGCGGGTGCGGGGAGGAGGTGATCCCGGGGGGAGGTGAGGTGTGAGGCTTGGGGAAGGGAGATGGGACGGGTTGGTCCCGCCTGGCGGCTGCCACCAGCTCACTGACAGGACCGCTGATGGTGCGTCGTCGGTTTACGATTTCGCCGTCCAGGCCGATGGCGTCCCGCGTCTTCTCCACCTGTCGAAGCACCCGTAGCAGTTATGTGATGGTGCCGTTTACGGTATTTCAAAATGGGAATATAATGCGCATCGTACCTGCAGGAAATTCCTCTGCAGCGCCATCCCTTTGGCCCCGCCGCCAATGGAAGACATTTCCAACATGGCGGCGATGCTCCGTACGCTTCCCATGCTGCTCGTCTCCACCGCTCCCGTCTCCACGGACACCCCGAGGTCGCTGGCCCGCCGCTGCTGGTGGTAAGGCACGTCCAGCATCCCGCCGGAGGTGACCGGCATCTGGGGCTGCGCGTTGGCGTCGGTCAGGTTGGAGTTGGAGCTGGAGATGGCGGAACTGGAGCGTTTGGGCGGAGGAGGGGGCGGACCTTTTTTCTTCTGCCGCAGGGCGAAGGACTGGGTCTGGTTGCGCACGACGGTCTTGTCCTGGTTGCGCACGGAGTGGCTGCGGCTGACGCGGGGAGCCACCGTGGCGTATTTGCCCCCTTCGCTCCTGAGAGGGGCGGAGCCCTGAACGCCCGCCGCCTCCGCCTCTCCTCCTCCACCTCCACCTCGCGCCCTCTCCTCACACTCCCCATCTGAAACAGCATACCGGTTGAGGCTGTGAGCTCGCTTCTTCTGCAGCGCCGAGGGCTCGGCTCCTTCCCCTTCTGCATGCTCCTCCTCCGCCGGCAGGCACAGAACTGGCACCTGTGACCTCCCGCTGTCCCTGACCTCCGTGACCTGCGTCTGTGGGTGGTGCTGAGGGTGCGCCTGAGGTTGTGGTTGCTGCTGCTGCTGCTGCTGCTGCTGCTGCTGCTGCTGCGGCGGTTGCTGGGGCTGCACCGGAGCTCCACGCTGGGTGGGAGATTGAGGAGTGTGCGACCGCGGGGACGGAGGCGGCTCCCCCTGGTTAAACGGAGGGGACTGCTTGGGTTTGGACTGCAGGGAGGCTGTGCTCTGGACCGAGGAGGTGGAGGAAGAGGACGAGGTCCTGGTCTTGGTAGGGGTGTGTGGGGGCGTGTAGGGAGGCGCAGGCTGGGAGTGGGAGTGGGAGTGACGGTGTTTGCCTTGAGACGATACGCTGCCTCGGTGAGAGGAGGTGCCTCCCTGGCTACTCTGCTGCCTCATAGTTCGCGCCTCCTTCTTAGGCGGCCCGGCGCCTCCTCCGGAAATCACCTCCTCGTGGTCTTTACTGAGGCTGCGCGTCCGCTGAGCTTTGACCTCCTGGGCCGGCGGGGTCATGGCGTTCTGCAGCTCGCTGCTCAGCTCGCTGTCCTGGAAGGTGCTCATCTTTGGAGCTGTCACGTCTGCAGAAGAGACGCCCCCGTCACGGCCGCCCACGGGCTGTCAATTTTTCTACCGGATCGCCGTTAGCTTACCGTCCGGGGGCGGGCTGTCCACTGACATCACTTCCTGTTGTTGCGTGATTGGCGGGGGTTTCTTCCTGAGGGAGCCCCGCCCGTTGGAATTGCGTTGCATTTCAGCCAGTCGCTTCACCGCCAGCATCAGCTTCTTCTGATGGCCTGAAACAGATGCAGATTCCCCCCAAAAACTAAATGTAGCACGCTAGTTCCAGACAGGTAAATTCAGTATTTTTTTCTAATTTTTCGAAATCACTGCTTATCCAGCTGACATTAACCGAGCAGCGGGGCTTGACCCGGAATCCCATCTCACCTAGTTTGGTGATTCCTATCTCCTGCAGGTCTTCCCAGGTGATATCTGTGATGAAGTCGATGTTCTCGTAGCCGTTCTGCACCAGAACCTGATGGTACTGGCTCAGGCCAATGACAGACAGCCACTCTCCCAGATTGGCCTATTGGAGCGCCAGATAAACCAGGAAACGGTATCATTGATTATTGCTTGTTAGATTTAGCATGAATCAAGTCCACTGGACTGTCTTGAGAAAATTAGAATATGTGATAAAGTTCTTTATCTTCTGTAATGCAATTAAAAAAACAAAATAACATTTTCATGATATTCTAATATTTTGAGATAGGATTTTTGAGTTTTCTTAAGATGTAAGACATAATCAGCAATATTAAAATAATGAAAGCAAATTTCAGTTGATTTGTAATGAATCCAGAATGGATGACATTTTTGTTTTTGTAATTACAATACTGAAGATAAAGAACTTTATCACATTATTTCTGAGACTGTCCTATATAACAACACTGTAACAGTGATGATGTAACCATAGTTTCTGTGTGTGTGAATCTGTGTGTGTGTGTGTGAGTGTGTGTGTGTGTGTGTGTGTGTGTGTGTGTGAGTATATGTATTTTACTCACAGGTTTCTGCTCGGGCAGCCACTCTGTGATACTTAGTTTATTAATCTCTGATGTCATCTTCTTTCTGTGACCCGGCTTAGTTATTCCAATGGCAGTCAAATCCTGTAAATGCACAACGCATGTGCATGTACACGCACGCACACACACACACACACACACACACACACACACACACACACACACACAAATAGATGTAAGATACAGAAAAGGCTGCCCCTAGGTGTCTCTCTTTCCCTCTGTCTCTCTTCCACCCCCCTCACACACACACACACACACACACACACACACACACTTAGTGAGAAAAGCTTGCAGCACAAAGCGGTGGCGTGACATCTGATGACAGCTTCTGCCAGTCCTTTAAAGAAAAGAAGCAAAAATGTCTCGAAATCAGATGAGAAGCCTTGGAATAAAGAGCGAATGTCTGCAATGAAAAGGAAGCGCTTTCACATTTTTCAGCATTTTTGACACTTTGATAACCTCTACTTTTTCTTTGTCAACACCCGTCTGAATCCTAAAGTGCATCTTTCTCAGATTGTTTCGTAAAGTGACGCGTTTTCCACCAAAAACACACTGAGCACCGTACAACAACATCTGCAAGTGGCTGAAGGCGTGCTCGCAAACATATACACACACACACACACACACACACACACACACACACACATACACATTCTTGGTTTGTCTGCTTATAGATCAAGCCATTATCGTGTGCTTTTAGTTATTTGGGTATTTGTTTCCCTTGCCTGTAAGGTAATGAATATGTAAATACATATGTATTTGTAGGTATTCATATAGAGGTAATATTAATTGTACAGTATTGTATAGCGGTACTGTACAGAGGCATATGCTTTATTTTTTGGAATATATATAGAGGTAATATTAATTGTACAGTATTGTATAGAGGTACTGTACACAGGAATATACTGTATTTGTAGGCATTTATGTATATATAGGTATACAGTAAGTGCTTTTGTTGAGGATATACAGGACTGTCTCAGAAAATTAGAATATTGTGATAAAGTTCTTTATCTTCAGTAATGCAATTACAAAAACAAAGTCATGCATTCTGGGTTCATTACAAATCAACTGAAATATTGCAAGCCTTTTATTATTTTAATATTGCCGATTATGGCTTACATCTTAAGAAAACTCAAAAATCCTATCTCAAAATTTTAGAATATCATGAAAAAGTATTTTTGTTTTTTTTAGTTGCATTACAGAAGATAAAGAACTTTATCACAATATTCTAATTTTCTGAGACAGTCCTGCATTTAAAGGCACAGTATTTGTATAGATGTAATGTATGGAGGTATTTATTTGTACAGTAAATATTTGTATAGAGGTTTTACATGGAGATACAACATTTGTATTTGTACTTGTAACATTTGTATTAATATTTATAGATACAGTAATTGTATAGAGTCATATATTTATGAGTATTTGTATAGAGGTAATATTAATAGTTACAGTATTTGTATAGAAGAAATATCAAGAGGCATATACTAATCTTAACTATTTCAACAGCGGTCATATTCATAGGTTCAGTATTTGCCTCGAGGTAAAGTATAGCTGTATACATTCATAAGGTATATAATATTTATAGAAATATAAATACTAAAATACGTGTGGACGTTAGCTCCCGTTCAGCTAGCATAGTGCTAGCTTCCGGATTAGCCAATATTATGAGGAATGGCATTGCTGGTCACGGATTAAAAACCTGGGCGTTTATTAAGCAATGACCCCTCCCATCAAGCTAACAGCTAAGCTAATATACTGACGGTCACTTCGGAAACGTACGAGAGCCAGGCTCATCGGGAGAGACACAGTTGTGCATAAATTAGCGACCAGGTAAAAGTGCGTTTTACACAAGACGTCCTCCAAACAGTCCCACTGTGAGCCGACAAAAGACAGACAAAAAAAAAAAAAAAACACCTTTGTTTATCTATGTTGTGCCGGAAGAAGAGATGCGTTTCACCGGCTTTCTTAGCGAACAGGATGGTACGCATCGCAGCAAGACACGTGGGGAGGGGGTGGGTGGGGTGCAGGGAACATCACGCGTGGTGTAGAACATGACATGTAGCACATGTCCCGCAACTTCTGACAACATCTGTGTCAGAATGCTTCGATCACGTTTGTGTCAAGATCTCGTACTTCTTGGCTTTCTTGGATCTTTCGGTTGGTCAAGACGGGGAGGACGGAGACGGGGACATGCCAATACTAGTCTAGAGGTGAAACCAAAGCAAGGTTGGCGGCAGGGAAGGCAAGGAAAGGACGGCTGCCGTTGACGACTTGGATTATTTGGAAGGAACGTTAAACATGCAGAAATCGAGCCGAGCAGATTTGTTCTCTCGGTGGTCCTTGGAGGCGCCCGTTACCTCTTTAAGGTTCAGGGTTCAGTTGCCTTACCTCCGGGGTCATTCGGCTAATGGTGGGCAAGTCATACCCAGCGCCCAGGAAGTTTGGAGCGTAGACCTGCAGCTGAAAGTCGCTCAGCCATTGGACAACTGCCTCTGAGCTCTACGGGGGAGAGAAGACAGGGGGCACGCTGTCACTGCTTCTATAATAGCCATTTTTATTTTCTCAGCAGGGCCAAGTCGCAGCTTTAAACAGTGGGGCGGGTAGGACGGGGTGCGAAGATTACATGTGACGACATAAAGTTGTCACGAAAAACCGATCTGTCAATCGTAACTTTGTCGAAACTCTTATCGTCATGACAACCGCTGCATCCCCAGTAAGTCCTGCTTGGCCCCGAAGAGAAAATCAGGCTGAAGGACAGGAAGGAGGAAAGCTCCGCCCACAGGAAGTGGGATGTGAAGGCAGCATACAGGAGTATTGTTCACTCCACAATGACAATTCTGCAAATCTGAGAGGACAGACAGCACAGTTAAATTGGCTGAATGTAAAAGAAGTAATTAAAAAAAAAAAAAAAAAAAAAAAAATATTTGCATACATATTGTCGCATTCTTAAAATGTGTTTTCAGAAAACACAAAAAATGAAGCCTTATTTTGAATTAGGAGTTGATTTAAGCAAAACAAACACAATTTTTTTGGGGGGGTCAAAAATGACTTTTAAGAAGGAGACAATTTATAATTATTGTTGTTTTATTTGTTGTAATTATGGCTAATTTTAGATGGCGTTTACTATAACGTCAGTCTAATTCAGATTGTGTAAAGTTCAATTCATATATATGTATATATATATACATATATATATATATATATATATATATATATAAGCAGCACACTTTACAAGGCTTGCAGATGGCAAAAACATCTTGCAAAAATCAATAATCTATGACCAAATTCAGGAACTCTATTGCATCCATGAGTTGAAATCCTCGCATTGTTTTGTTCAATGTAAGCATTTCAAAAAATATCAAGGCCTCATGTCATTGAAGGGGATCCCCCGAACACCTTCGCCGGATCGCCTTGTCTTCATCCCTCCCGTACGAATCCGTCAAATCTTCTCGATGACTCGTGACGCTCTTGGTGTTCATTTCTTTACTGGTACGATCGTCTCCTCGGACATCCCTCCTGTCGCTCCTTATTCCCCTCCGTGTATCCATCACTATCCATCACTAGCCTACAAGCTAATTCGTCGCTAATTCTACTGTTGAGGGAAATATCAGAGCGCCCGATACAGAGGAACTGGGACTACACCTAACAGATGGTCATGAAAATGGCTTACATGACAGCACGCGCGCACACTCAGTCACACACACACACTCAGACACATGCACACACACATGCATAAACAGCCCCTGCATATACAACCACCATGACCACCTGCTATATCTATAAGCTTGTTGTTCTGTGAAACATCACCTAAGCATACAAGAAGATATCAACTTATGGGCCAGAACACTAATCAGTCATGACATGCATGCCCACACACACACACACACACACACACATACACACACACACACACACACACACACGCACACACACACATTACAGTCATAACAGCTTACTGTACCGGGTGTGAACTCCCATTTCACACTTCTTGTGTACTAATCCGCCCATGTAGGCGCACGATCTTGGGAAGCAGCCGGCACAGCGCGTGCACGCATGCACGCACACACACACACACACACACACACACACCAAGTGAATCTACATAAGAGCCCAAGGTGCACCTACAAGCCCTCGATATAGATGCTGCAGGAAAAAAAATAGAAGAAAATGCCGCAATGGAAGGAGAGAAGCTGCAAATTAAAGGAACGCATAATGATGGATAACAGGTCTGGGAGCGGGATATGGTACTATCATCTATTTCTCACACACACTCACACACACTCACACACACACATATACAGTATTTTGCATCCTTGGATTCATACTAAATCATTTCACGGATCGTCCTCTCAAACACTCACCGTGTCACGGCTACATCCAAACACTCGCAGGACGGACGAGGCCAGTTGTGAGAGAAACCGCTGGGACATCTTAGTGGATGTGTGTGTGTGCGTGCGTGTGTGTGACTTGTATGTAATTGTTGTTAAGGTGACTTGGGATCTACATAGTCACAGTGCTATGCTTAAATAGTGATTGCAGTGTGTGTGTGTGTGTGATCTGTGTGTGTGTGTGGTCATCAATGGGCAGAGAGTCTGAATCTGTGGGAATTTGGAACCGTCATACCTTCCCCTCGTTTGGCACGTCCCCCTTTCTCGTCGCCGTAGCGTCATAAGGTGGAGCTTCATGGAGCGGGCAGCCTGATTGGACCGCTGTCCGAGTGGAGCCGGCGGATCCTATTGGAGAAAACACCATTGGCCGTGTTGAAGCCGTGCCCCCCCCTCCACATTTCTCAACGTCCCGTGGTTTTGCTTTCTGATTTCAGCCTCCGTTCGGCAGGTAGGTGATCACGGAGCCGCGTTTTCAAAATTAAAATCCAGCTTTGTTAACCGGTTACACCCAACCGGTAACAAACTTCCTCCTACATCCCCTGCCTAGGCCATCTGTCCCGTACAACAGCCAAGTCATATATGCGTGTGTGTGTGTGTGTGTGCACATATAACACTGTTACATTAGTTTAATCTTGAATTCCTATCTGAGGGAGAAATGCATGAACGCAAGTTCAGTCTAAGGTGGAATCATTTGCGTATAACAAAAGGTCATGACCTCATTTGTAGAAGGTCGTGTCGACCGATTGGAGGACGAGACGCGGAAAATTCTAATATTTCCGTCAAAATCGTGGCGTCGATATCAGCGATCGACTACTTTGCTTCCTTACCCACAGGTTGGTCTACAGACTTGGACTGTTCCAGAAGATGCTCCTTGGCTTTGGCAGATTGGGACAAGACTGTGGCAAGAAGCTGCAAAACACACACACACACACACACATGCATAACATAAATCCACATGTCTTGCCTTAAACAGTTTTTTTTTTTTTTTTTTATTCTTTTCCAAAACCGGGGGGCCAGGGAATCAACGTCACATACGGACGGGCGATTCGTCGGCGGCCGGGAACTTTCGGAAAAGCCGTCTTGCAGAAAACTTTGAGAGGGAAGACATAAAATTCTCATTAACTGCGGATGAACCGTGCGCGCTATTTCCAGCCACAAACCTCTGAGCCAGACACCCTCTGATACAGAGGGAACGTTCAACATTCATTTATTATCTATATCCCCACTTTAGAATATTATTCAAGCCACCTCCGAGGCAAACTGAACTGGATGTATATTTATTTTATGTATTTTGTGTAGGCATGGGATGCCTGCATGCAGGGGCGATAAGAGGACTCAACCATGATATGTAAATAGAGGGGATGGGTGGTGTTGTATTAGAAATACAATTTATTTGTCATTTTTAGTGTGGAAAATATATATCCCACGATTCACCTCTGTTACTCTTCCTATCCTGTCGAGGCAGAAGGCCGCCAGTGTCGAGCCGGGATCGGGTTTCTGCAGGGTCGATGCAGAGTGCATCGTTTTTCTGCACGTCTCTGTGCGTCTAGTTTGCGTCACCAATACGAAACACCTCTTTTAATTAAGATCGGTGATATGCAACCCGCTTTATTTTTAACCTTACTATGATATCACGCTTCTGTTTCCATGACAGTCTGGGTTTTTCTCACGCTTCTCATCCCGCAGAGCTCTTAGCGTCACGACACTTCACGTCGGCTAGAAGAGACACTTTCACCCAATCAGACGGATCAAATATGGAGAAGATTAGGATTCTGGCCGTGACAAAAAATTTTTAAAGTTGAGTTTAATAGCCCGCAGATACGTAATGTTGTGGTTTAAAGCTAGGGGGACATCGGCGAGGTTTGTGCAATCTGAGAGCACGGTGGAAACTGTGGTTACGGCGAGGGGTTTAGGGAACCTGGCGACCGTGGCGAGGAGACGCGAAAAAGGCGGCAACCGTCAGGCTCCCGACGGACGGAGAGGGAAAACTGTGACGTCTGGAGGGTGAGACACAGGGACACTGGTGTGTGTCTGCGTTTGCGTGTGTGCGCGTGTTTGTATGCACTTCAATAGGTCATTTACCGTGTCACGTGTGTGACTTTTCGATTTGCATTGATTTACATTTCCGTTCCATGTATCAATGTTACTATTAGGTTCATATTAATACATGATATCATTCATTCATTCGCTCATTATCTTAACCACTTGCAGGGAGGCTTGGGCTTATCCCTGTAGTCGTTGGCTGCAAGACGGAGTTCACCCTGAATCCATCGCAGGGCCATATATAGACATGAAACCGTTCACAATTTCATTCACATAACTTATAAAAACCCCACAGTACGACTATTCACCCTCTCACATCGTACACCCATTCCCTCCATTCAAACTTCACATAGAGTCACACAGCCGTTCAGCCTCTCTAAAGACACATGCAACCATTCCTTCTCTCATTTGCACATTGTATAGATCAGGCGATCGCGATCTACCGGTCGATCGGAAAGGTAGTGTGGGTAGATCGCATGGCATTAAAACTTAGATGTCAGCCTATCCTCCTCAATATGAAATTTGTCACTTGACTAACAGTCGGTCTGTATAATCTTACCTTTTCTCACCCATGTATCACCGTGTGTGTGCACAGAGCAAGCTCGTGAGTTAGCCTCCAATATATGTCTTCTAAACTTATGGGTATAAAAATGAGTGGGGGAGCTGGACCAAGTAAAAAGGCTAAAACATATCACTTCCATACGGAATGGGAGGTGTTTTTTTTTTTCACTATGTCGTTTTCAAAGTGAGTTTGCCTCACAAAAGGGAAATGTGGAGCGGGATTTTCAGACCATTAATAAAAACTACGACACCGACCTCCCTCTGAAAAGTGAGTAGAGAAGGAGAAAGGTGAAGAAACTAAAATCCCAGCTGTCAGGACGGCAGCCATTTTTCTCCCAGCTAATTTCAACTATGCTGCTGAATCCATTCAATTCATCAGAATAAGGTATTTCCCAAAAATGAAGGCTCCAAACAGAAAGGTCGAAGCAGAGACCTTTTTATCTTATAAAGATAACACAATCATGCTGTCGTGAGTGTTTCCTCTAAGATGGCGCTGGAAGACAACAGCCTGTTGCAGCAGCTCAACTGCTACAGTAACACACGAATTTTCCCTAGGGGATCAACACAGTATTCATTCATTCATTCAGTCATTCAGTCAGTCAGTTAGTCAGGTGACTGTGCTGCATGCGATGTGTGTGTGTTGGTTGTACCTTAACTCCCTCAGCCTGTGCGTGAAGGATGTGCGCTGCACTGCCTGCGCTCTGACCACTGCCTGATGACCTCACACTAGTCACACTGCCAGAGCTGCCCACACTGCTGCGGTCTCCACCTGTAACACACACACACACACACACACACACGCACACACACATACGCCCACACACATGCCAACGGCCAAAAAAAACATTTTTGTCCATACGATGCACACATGCGACACACAGATGGATGCGCACGGCCACACAAGCACACCCCAGGCACACACACACGCACACACACACACACACACACACACACACCACACAAACATTGAGTGGTTTAGCTGACTTGAATGCAGTGAGGCAGTAGGTATGACTCTCCATTGAAATGCACTGCGCAGCACGTGGGTGGATGAACGAGGTCAGAAGTGGACGGACGAAAAAAGGACAACACACACGTGAGCGACCAATGTAGACGTGGAATAAAGCGGGTGTGTTTTGGACTTTCACACGTAACACACACACACACACACACACACACACACACGCAAGCGCACTTCCTCGACTCTCTCGCCCATTTCCAATTTTGGGGTTTCCTGGCTAATAATAATAGTAAAAAAAAAGATATAAAAATAAAAGCCTCGATGCAATCTGAGTAGGAAACACACAGGCACAGACTGTTGATTGCAGCTACACACCCACACCCACGCACACACACACACACACACACACACACACGCACACACACGCTGCCACTGAGATCGACTCGGCTACAGATGGAGGGAGAGCAGGACATGGAAGACCGTCTGGAGCGGGTCAAAGAGTATCTGAGAGCCTCCGGGCTTTGAAACATCTACAAGGGTGTTTTTATTTTTCTTCCCTCCAGAAGAAGAGGAAAACCTTTTGGTAAAGAGAGCTCGACCGCAGGCCGTCCTTTTTTTTTTCCAGTCAGATACTGTTTGACCCCCGCTCAGAGTTTAAAAGAGTCAGGGGCTGGAGGGCTCAGCGCAGTGCGGCTTAGTTACCTGCCACAGGCTTGCGCAGCACCCAGATCTCTTCGTTGGAGCCTCCATGGGGCCCACCGGACGGGGTGGGAGAGCTGTGAGGACTTGCCTCTGAGCCGCGGCAACCTTTAACACAGGACACCACTGTTAGCTGCTGACTGTCCGCCCCCCCTCCTGCGCTGGCCTGACCTGCACGGCCTCGCTCCCGTAACCTAGCGCCTGGGCCCGCTTGTGGGGTTTAAACGTAACGGGGGGGGGGAGGGGTCTGGTGTCTGTTGGGGCAAATGGGGCGACGGAGACGCTGTAGGAATCATGCTGAATTATTATTATTATTCTTATCGCATAGCCTTTGTATTAGCACTATGATAAAGAATCGTCTATGAGAAGGACGTTTTCTTAAAAAGAAATCTCTATTTTCCAAAAAGAGAAGCCAGCTTAGGCTTGGTTATATTCAAATAAACGTCGAAAAAGGACGATAATTATGGGATGGCCAGCTGTTGACATCGTCTGACGGGTGAGCTATTTTGAGGTTTCACCCACTCACTCACTCGCTTGCGCGACACACCTTGCGTTCCATCTCTTTCACACGCACACACTCATACGAAGGAAAAAAAAAACAGCATATAGATATATGAAAACATTTATATTGCAGTAGTCCATGAATAAATCCATAACATGAATATCCGTGTATATACACATATATGCCATTATGTACATACACATACATATATAATGCATCCGTAAGTGTGTGATTATATATGTCTTTTCAGAATGGGTCTGCTGTGAGTGCATTTGGAGAGCGTCATAAACCATAATAACCATTAAACCATCCCGACAAGCATTTTTGAATGGTTCATACGTGTGGGACTGAAAAACACACGTTTAAAAAAAAATTTAAAAAAAAATCCCTCGCCCTACGCCTGACGATTCAGGATTCGAGCAGGTGACAGAATCCGTCTGAATAAAAATCGAAATGCCGCTCACCGAGCTGCAGAGTCGGTGAATGCCTTACCTGCAAAACATTCTGAGGGGTCACTTGCACAACAACTGACATTTCGGGGAAAAAAAATGCCCTCCTCGCAAGTATTTGCATGCAGTACAAAGTATATTTTATCCAAACCCTCCTGCAAAACCCTACTTAATGAACGTTTGCACAAACAGTTGGTGGTTAATTAGCCTTAGCGCTCAGCTAAAAGTAAACACCCCAGGCAGAAAAATCTTGCAAATCACCATTTTTAACAAACAACATTGCATTTCTTCACGTTCACCTCCTCTCATAAACGCACAAACCAACACACACACACACACACACACACACACACACACATTTTTTTGGGGGGGTGGTATAAGTACATGCTCAACAGGAGACATTTTCACACACATTGGTCGCCTGTGCGAGTTTGACTGGCAGGGGTTTGTCCTTGTGGTCGGGACTGGGGGGGAGGGTTTGTGATACACAGCAAGAAATAGAGAGAGAGGAAAGAACAATGAGGAGGGGAGGGGAACGACAAAAAAAAAATGACAAACCAAAAATAAACGAATAAAATAAAATGATTCTTAAGTGAAACACAGTGACAGAATTCTGTAGCCTCTTAAAAGTAATAATTTTGCAGTCCTGCAGGAGTACATCCATTCATCTTCCTGAGCAGCTAAATAGCAAAGCAGCACCCGACCCACATTACTTGTGACTTCTCCACATGTATAATCATGTTTATCTCTATCTGTGACAGCGTTAATACTAGATTATCACCCCAGTTTGTTACTTCTAAAGGGCTATTCCACTCGTTTTAATCGGCGTATTTAAAACAACTCTGAGCGGCTCTGGCTTCTGTACGAAGCTCTGGTTGTCTGCAAACTGGCTTAAGGTCATGATTCGGGTCAAGGTGAATTCTGGTAAATTTATCGGCTACATGAACTGGAGGGAAAGGTGGGGTTGCAACCGAAGGCATCACATTGAGACGCCGAAACACCGGACCTCCTCCTTTATTTCGAAATAAATAAACCCCCGCTGCCGTATTCAACATGTATGGAGATGATGGAGCGGCAACCACAAACGTAGAAAAAAAAAACAAAAACAAAAGTCATACAGTGTGAATAACACATAGAGTTACAGAAAGGATGAACCATAAAAGAACACTTTAATGGATGCCTTCATAGGAAAAAAAAAAAAAAAGAAATTAAAACACCAATTACAATCTTACGTGACCAATCACAACTTTTAATTCTTTTGTTGTTTTGCAAATGGCAAATAATTAAATAATATAAAAGTTCATAAGAAAGCATCCCTTGAAGCTTAATAATAATAATAATAATAATAATAATAATAATGAAAAGGGGGTGTGTACCTGGGGCAGTGGGTGTGTCTCCCAGTGGGGTTGTCACGGGCGACCTGTTATAGCCAAAGGATGTGAAAAGTGGAAGCAGTGGCTGATGGGAATGTGGTGGTGGAGGAGGCGGTGGAGGCAGGATATGGATCTGATGGAACGTGGTGTCGTTGCCGTTGACTACCGCGTTGGCAGGGGCAACCGTCGCCGGGGCAACCAGCGGTATCTTTTGAAACTGTTGAGTGCAAATGACTGTGCTGGCCAAACCTAGATACACGCACCGTGACGACACACACACACAACCAGCCAACAGTGAACCACCGCCACAGGACAGACGACAGAACAGAGAATTACATATAAGAAAAAGGGGGGGGGTTAAAAACAAAGAAGAGTGGAGTTACAAATCAAACAAAGAGGAGTGAGCGAGTGAGAGACAGCTGAAGTTAGAGGCGAGGAGATGGACGGGGGGGGTCGTTGATGGAAATGATCGGAAATGGACTGACTTTAACCCTCCAGCTGCTAATCGATGCAAAATCGCTAAAATTATTTGCTTATGATTATTATATATAAGTTGCCATCGCTGCTATGGGAACAACAAATTAAAAAAAAAAAAAAAAAGGTTTGGTTATTTTTACGTAATTTTTTAATAATTACATGGAATATATATATATATATATTTGTATATATATGAACTGAAAGCAATACAGCTGTAATCCATATAATATATATATACACATACATGAATACAAAATAACAAAATAACAAAAATGACTTTTTCATGATATTCTAATATTTTGGGATAGGATTTTTGGGTTTTCTTAAGATATAAGCCATAATCAGCAATATTAGAATAATATTTCAGTTGATTTGTGATGAATCCAGAATGTATGACATTTTTGTTTTTGTAATTGCATTACAGAAGATAAAGAACTGAATCACAATATTCTAATTTTCTGAGACAGTCCTGTATATGTGTGTGTTACATATATTATAAGGGTATTATAAGTGAAGGGCCACGGGTAATAAACTGACGATAATTTGCTATTTTAGCATGTCATATTTTAGAAAACCGGTAAATTGCCATTGGCTGCCATCCGTGTCTCGACAAGTCACATGATGCAAACCTTCGTAACAATTCGAGGGAAGGAGCGGACGCAACCGGCGCTCTGCGAGTGATTAGAGAGGGATGATGGTAAAGAGAATTGTTAAAAAAAATTATTAAATTCAGAAGGTGAAGCATGGAGTGGATCCTGTTGCAGGGCTGCAGAGATGTGAGTGTGAAGGGATGGGCAATGAGTCCAGGCTAAAGAGGGGGAACTATGAGTGTGTGTGAACCTGCGCTCGTGATGGAAATGGCGAAAAGGGTGACCGAGACACGTGGCCGACAGACGGACGAACAAACACTCATAGACAGTTATAACATCGGAGCTGTGACACGGAGATGAGGTGGGGAAGCTCTGCAGAACTCACCTGCTCAGGTTACTCGTTGGGCGATGAAAACACTCGGCACCAAAATCACACCCGTGGTCCGGAAAACTGCTCCTTCATCGTCTCGTAATTAAACTTTTGCGTAATTAAATCAAAAATAATTTAATACTAAAGCAAATACGCGCGTTTGAATATTAAATTGTAGTCGGGGAAGTGAAAATCGGATTTTGCTCGTATCATGCATTTTGCATTTTCTATGCTCTGTTCAACTGCACAGGTTAAAATGCCCGGCGGGTAAAATCGTAACAGAAGTGTTTTGCCGGGCCGGTCGCCGGTCGTGCACGTCGCTCTTGCCAGAATCTGCCCACCGTGACTCCGCACTCATTAACGCAACTTGTCGGCAACCGGAGAGGAAACATCAGGGCGGAGAGCCAGCGAGTGATTTTGTGAAACCGGATGTTTTCACAACCCGACGGGTTTCCGCGGAGACTCTCGGTCCTCCGGGTCGTTTTTATCCAAGATGACTTAAATCAGGGGGCCGCAGGACTCGCAGGTTCGGGTCTCTGCCGGCGTGGTCGTGTCATGTGACCAAAGGGAGCCGGCTCCCCGGCTCTTCCTGCCCCCGAAAGGATCGGGATGCCGCTAAACATAATCTGGACGGGGACCGCAGATGGCTTCAAAGAGGTCATTCTGAAGGTCAGGTGGAAACCAGGCCGACTCCCCGAGGCCCCCCCCCCCCCTCCCCGAATTCCAGAACGCCAGAAATGAATTTGGCCGAGGGCCGGAGCCGTTCGTCAGGCAGGCAATTAAAGAAAAGTCCTGTTCCCCTTGGTTTAACTCGTCTTGGATAAACTCGACCTTCATCATCAGGCTGCAAGAAGTACCTCCAGTAATGCAGAAGCCAGATTTGGGGGGGAGCTACAGTCTGACACACACACTCACACACACACACACGCACACACACACACACACACACACACACACAGTATTGGAATAATATTGAGGACCAACCGTCATTCATTTTTCCCTTCCGAATTCCTCATCTGTTTTTAGTCCAAATATGAGGCTGACATACACACACACACACACACACACACACACACGCGCAACCTCAGAGAGGGCACACACACCTGTCCGCTTGCTGATGACCTCCACCATTGTGGACGGGAAGTAGCCCACCCGGTCATTTCCTGTCCTGTTGTCATGGATACAGCCTTTCCAGCGGCCGTCGGGGTGCTGCTCCAACACCTGCCGTTTAAAAAGCATACATTTTATCCCCGCAGCCAAATCTCCACCACTTCTCCAAACTCTCCGTTGGTCTGGACTGTTGACCCAAACTACTTAACATCCTCCGTCTTCTTTATCTCCACCCCCTGTAGCCTCACCCTTCCACTTGAGTACGTTTATCCTTCTCCTTTCCAGGGCATACCTCCACCTCTCTAGATCTTCCTCCACCTGCTCTCACTATAGATCACAACATCATCTGCAAACATCATGGTGGAGCCATGGAGATTCCTGTGTCACCTCATCTGTCAGCCTGTTCATCACCGTAGCGTTCAAGAAGGGGATCAGAGCTGATCCCCAATGAACTCCTAACTCCACCTTTGGCTCCTTTGTCATACCTCACCACTGTCTCGCAGCTGTCATACATGTCTTGCCCCACCCTAACATACTTCTGCGCCACTCCAGACTTCCTCATACAACCACAGCTCCTCCTCTCATCTGCTTTCACTGTAGCCTGGAAATTATCTCCACTCTATACTTTAGCTTCTGAAATCCAAGATGGCCACCACTTTTGTTTGTTTTTGCTAAAGCGCTGTCTCTTTTGTAACTTTCAATGATCAGCATTAGGTAGTATCAATCACACACAAGTTGTGTGTTTATGTCTTACCGTTATGACATCTCCTGCCTTGATGTTGAGGCTGGTCAAGTCGTAGTTGTTGCAGTAGTCCTTTAGGGCCCGGACCTGAAGCGCTGCTGAGGCGTCTGAGACAGACGGCACACCGAAAAGTCAAAGACTGATGGGATACAATATGACATGATGTTGCTTTTTTTTCCATCCCTCCATCCATCCATGCGTCCGTCTTACCTCGGAGCAGCTGCTTGATCTCCCTGCTGGCCTGGGTGGCGGTGAACTGGTAGACGATGTCGAGCGCCGTCTGACTGTAAGTGTTTCTCACCGCGGCGTTGATGCCGCTCTGCAGGGGCGCGGCAGGGAAAAAGTAAGGAGAAAGCTATCAAAAAAATCTATCCATCTTGCAATCCTTTCATAGCCGTGGGGGTAATTCTGCGCGATCCTCCTTCCGTTCTTATTCAAGAAAGTACAGCATCCAATTTCTGCAATCTCACAGTCTCCTTGATCTGTGGGCTGCTCCCCTTTTCCGATGGATATAATTGCCTCTGACTCTGCAACCCCATCCAAACATCGTCTTATTTATCCGTCTCTGCCAGCCAATTGCCGGAGAGCGGTATCGCATTCAAATGCGCTAGTTTAACCGCCGTGACCTTTCACCCCTGAGACTCAACACACAAACTCGTGCTCCTTGCTGTCTCCCGGAAACTGGCTATCTCTTTTGAGAAACAAAGAACATCTTTACTGGATGTATATTTGTTTTTCTCCAGCCTCTTCACACCCAACAGCTGTTCTATCAACTAAAATGCATGCACGCTGACCATATTTAATGTTAATGCTTTTGTGTAGCGGCGGCAGGTGAGCAGAAATGCAATTAATTTGCATAAAAACTCAACGGTTTGCTTGTTGCGATAGCAATTTCTTTCCGCCCCAGGTAAAGTAAACCCGAACCTATTTTCACACTTTGATCGTGTGATGTCCAAAGTGTACACATTTCATTAAAGTGAAAAACCGTGAAGAATTCGACTTCTTCTCAAATGTATCCGCACGGGAAGGTGATGGAAAGTTTTAGAAAGTTCCTCCTACCTCCAGCAGGAGTCTCACTGCCTCGGTTTTGCCGCAAAGGGCGGCCTCGTGCAGGGCAGTACCTGCTTTGGTCTGCCTGTTGATGTCAATTCCGGCCTGGATCAACAGCCTACACACACACATATAGAAAGGGAGGGTGACGATATTATTATTACCTCACATATTTATGAAAGTAATGAATATTTGAATGAATATTTTCCTTATTACGAATTTAACATGCACCAGCGCATATCAGTCCTGGGAAAAGGAGATCCCTCCGAGGTCGCTTTCCCTTTCCTTCCCTCAAAGACGGGGTTTTATTTTTCCCTCTTTCGAGCATCTGAGGCCAGAAGGGGGATTTACAGATCGTAATTAATAACCGTGAAAAAAAAATGAAATTTATGAAAGTCTACAGCTTGACACTTTTTCATTGACAGAAAAGGTTTTTAGAGGGACGCGTGGACGCTAGGTGGCTATTCTAGGAAATAAATCAATCCGAGGCGCTGGGGTCTCATTATAGCCCGGAGTGATGCAAGCGTCCTGCAGGGCTCGGAGGACCTCCACGCCTTCCATCGGAGCAGAATGAGTGTTTCTTTGCCCGGCGAGGAAAGCGCCGACACATTTCCCAGGGACCAGGAACGAGGAAAACGGTGAAATGACGGCTCCCAGATGTTACAACGGCGATTGATCGGCTATGAATCTATGCTGTACCGGGCTAACCCGGGTCAATTTGGCAATGGGAAGTGAGGATGCAGACGGGCGGAGTAAACTCAAACCGCAACGGCGTCGCTTCGGCAAGTTTAAAATATTCTTTTTAGTCATCAACGGATGAATTTGTGTGCTGACTGCTGACAGGCTTGCAAATTAGCCTAGCTTCCTGGTGCGCAGATTTTTAATATTCATGCAGCTTTTTTTTTTTTTTTTTTTTTTAATTAATTACATTTTTTTTATTCTTCCCTCAACTAACGGAGAGAATTTAACTTGATTAATGCTGTCATGCGAGTTTAATAAGCCCTTCATGTTGGCAGCAGGGAGTTTGGCCTGAGACAGTCAAAGATAGTATACTCGGCTAAGATAGTTCACCCCCTGTGCAAAGGTTGTTGTCGGTCAGCCATATTTAATTTGGCCAATGAGATAAGAATAAGAATAAGAATAAGAATAAGAATAAGAATAAGAATAAGAATAAGAATAAGAATAAGAATAAGAATAAGAATAAGAATAAGAATAAGAATAAGAATAAGAGCAACTTTATCTATCCCAAAGGAAATTGTTGAAAAAAAAATCTTAAATTGTTACTAAAGCAAGAAAAAGTGAATAGAATAATATTTTTTTTTAAAAAAAGTAGAAAATTTAGGAAAAAGAGACACTGAGGTGAGGAGAAACTCTGGCAGGCAGCTGCCTGAGACAGC